>NC_142741.1:8867500-9167500 GCF_051943395.1 Hippocampus bargibanti
GATGGCGGTCTGCCACCCGCCGGTTCCGGGATGCGGTGCGTGACAGGGCGTCCCTGGTCTCCTTCCAGACTCTGTGGGCCCGTCTGAGGTGATGATCGATAGACGGGACCTCCACCTGGCCTTCCTGTGTGGGAAACAAGGGCGGCTGATAGCCACAGGCGGACATGAATGGGGACCGACTTGTGGCTGCGGAGACCAGGGAGTTGTGGGCGTACTCCACCCAGGGTAGGTGCAGGGCCCACAACGCCGGGTTGTGGAGGCACACGCACCGGAGGGCCGCCTCCAGGTCCTGGTTCTTCCTCTCCGTCTGTCCGTTGGTCTGGGGGTGGTAACCAGACGACAGGCTCGCCGATGCCCCTAGGGACCGACAGAAACGCTTCCATACCTTGGACACGAACTGCGGTCCCCGGTCCGACACGATGTTCGTCGGAATCCCGTGGAGACGGACGACATGGTTAACCAGGAGTTGAGCCGTCTCGGTGGCGGACGGCAACCTGGTTAACGGAACGAAGTGGGCCGACTTGGAGAATCGGTCCACTACGGTGAGGACGACCGTCTTGCCACGGGAGGGGGGAAGGCCTGTCACGAAGTCGACGGAGATGTGGGACCAGGGTCTGGACGGAACCGGTAGGGGCTGGAGGAGTCCGGCCGGGGGCTGGTGGGAGGCCTTTCCACGGGCGCAGGTCGGGCAGGCCTTCACAAAGAGGGTGATGTCCCTCCTAAACCCCGGCCACCAGAACCGTTGGGCGATGAGTTGGATCGTCCTGTTGACCCCCGGGTGGCAAGCTATCTTAGATGTGTGCCCCCAGATAAGCACCTCAGTGCGTAGAGGGGGGGGGACGAACAGGCGATCCTTGGGACAGCCCCTGGGGATGGTGGTAGTTCCCTGGACTTGTTGGACTTTTCTCTCAACCTCCCACCTCAGGGCGCCCAGGATGCGCTGGGCCGGCAGGATGTTCGCGGTGGTCTCCTCCCTTTCTGCCGGCTCATGGATACGGGATAGGGCGTCGGGCTTGGTGTTCTGTGACCCTGGGCAGTAGGTGAGAGAAAAGTCAAAACGGGTGAGGAAGAGTGACCATCGGGCCTGCCGTGAGTTAAGTCTCTTGGCCGACCGGATGGCCGCCAAGTTCTTGTGATCCGTGTAGACGGTGAAGGGGTGTTTAGCTCCCTCAAGCCAGTGTCTCCATTCCTGCAGGGCCAGGACGACCGCCAGCAGTTCCCGATTGCCGACGTCGTAATTGGCTTCGGCTGGGCTGAGCCGGCGGGAGAAGAAGGCGCATGGGCGTAGCTTCTGGTCGGTGGGAGAGCGCTGGGAAAGGACGGCCCCTACTCCGGACTCGGATGCGTCAACCTCGACCGTGAACGGGAGCTCCGGGTCGGGATGACGCAGAACAGGGGGGTTGGTGAAGGCACGACGGAGGCGGTTGAATGCCCCCTCAGCGTCGGGCGTCCACCTGAAGGGAATCTTGGAGGACGTGAGGTTAGTGAGGGGGAGTGCCTTCTGACTATACCCGCGAATGAAGCGGCGGTAGAAGTTGGCAAACCCCAAAAACCGCTGAAGCTGCTTGCGCGTCTTTGGGATCGGCCATTCCACCACCGCCTTGGTTTTGGCGGGGTCAGCCCTGAGCTGCCCCTGCTCCACAACAAACCCCAGGAACGACAGAGAGCGGACATGGAAGTCACACTTCTCTGCCTTCACATAGAGCCGGTTTTGCAGGAGCCGCGCCAGGACCCATCGGACGTGTTGCTGGTGTTCTTCTGCAGAACGAGAAAAAATAAGAATGTCATCAAGGTAAACAAAAACAAAAACATTGAGGAAGTCCCTGAGCACATCATTTATCAAATTCTGGAATACGGCAGGCGCGTTCGTGAGCCCGAACGGCATCACCAGGTATTCAAAGTGCCCTAAAGGCGTCTTGAAGGCTGTTTTCCATTCATCCCCCTCACGGATTCGGACCAAATGGTAGGCGCTGCGAAGGTCTAATTTAGAAAAAATGTGGCGGACTGAAGGGGCGCAAAGGCCGACTCCATGAGGGGGAGAGGGTATTTGTTGCGGATGGTGATGTCGTTCAGGCCCCGGTAGTCAACGCATGGGCGCAGGGATCCGTCCTTCTTGTCGATAAAGAAAAACCCTGCGCCCAGCGGGGAATGCGACGGGCGAATGAGTCCTGCCGCTAGAGAGGAGTCTATGTAAGTGCTCAGGGCTTCCCGTTCCGGTTGTGAAATGTGGTAAAGTCTGGAGTCCGGTAATGGAGCCCCTGGCTGCAAGTCAATAGCACAGTCATACGGTCGGTGGGGCGGCAGGGATTGGGCGTTGTCCTTGCTGAACACCTCCCGCAGGTCGTGGTAGCAATGTGGCACGCCCTTGAGGCAGATGGCCTCGGGCGGGCCACCGCGGGAGGGGTTACGCCCTGCCGTAGCCGACCGCAGGCAGTTAGCGTAGCAGTAGGGGCTCCAGCCCTGAATGGTGGGGCCCTCCCAAGAAATGGATGGGTCATGGGCCTTGAGCCAGGGGAGACCCAAGACCAATGGCCCGTTCCGGGAGGGCATAACAAGAAATTGGCGGTGCTCCACATGGTTGCCTGCCACTCGGAGCTTAAGTGGGGCCGTGAGGTGGGTGACCCGGGCTAATAATCGGCCATCCAGGTCGACGATCTCCTTAGGGGGAAGGAGATCTAAAAGTCGGCAGCCCAGCAGGTCGGCCAGGTGGGGGTCGATGATGCACCCGTCGGCCCCCGAGTCCACTAGTGCCCGCACTCTTTGGGAGCTGGAGGGGCCAAATAGTTCACTCTCCAGCTCCAACCGTGTGACTCGTGTAGTGGACTTAGCCCCCAACGGATTCCGTTTCGGCGGGGACTTACATTGGCCGTGGGTCCTAGGCTGGGGGCCTCGGGTGCGACGAGCCCTCGGGTTGGCGCGGTCGTCTCCCCCCCCTATCACCATCGGTTCAAAGAGTCCCTCCTGGGGCTGCGCGCGGTCGCTGCCGGGTGTGGTCGACCGAGGTCGGCTTTGGGGTACCTCGGGCCGTCGGTCGCTCAGCTCCTTTCGCCGCTCTCGAAGACGATGATCCAAGCCGATGACCGACGAGGTCGTCGAAGGTGGTGCCGGCGTCGCGGGTAGCCAACTCATCCTTTAGGTCGGAATTCAAGCCGCGACGAAACACCCCCCTCAACGCTCGGTCGCCGTAGCCGCTGCCAGCGGCCTGGATCCGGAAAGCGACGGAGTATTCTGCGGCCGAACGGGCCCCTTGGACGCAGTCGAGGATTCTCCCTTCCGCCTCGACCTCCGTCACTGGATGGTGAAACACCCGGCGTATCTCGGCTACGAAGTCCGGATACGAGGCGCACAGCTCCGGTCGGGACTCTCGTATCGCCAGCACCCATGATTCGGCTTCACCCGCGAGCAGGCTGGTGATGAAGGCTACCTTAGCCTCATCGCTAACGTAGGCGTCAGGATGTTGTTCAAACACGAGCGCACACTGCATTAGGAATTGAGCGCAGCGCTCGGTTTCGCCTGCGTAGCGTGAGGGTTGGGGTAGCGGGGGCGTGCGCCTGCCCACGGGCGGGGGGGAAGGAACAGAGAGGGTGGCGATGCATTTTTCCATCTCCTTGAGGCGTTGAGCCAGCGAGGTAGTGGCGTAGCGCATTTCCTCAATCGCCTGGGCCAGCTGGCTCGAACGCTCCGCCTCTTGCACAAGGGCGGTAAAATACCTGTCATCGCCGGCGGGGTCCATGGGTGGTCGGAGTATTGTGTGACGAACGCTCGAGTGCTAGGAGGCAGACCTCGAGCGACGGAATCTTGGTGATAGGGAAGGACCCGAAATACACGGCGTGACAGGCTTGGATGGATCAAGAGTCTTTACTGGAAACAGCATCAAATAATAACAAACAGGGAAGAGTGGAGGAAGATAACTGAATGACAGCAGACCTGGCAACACGGAAGTGGAAACGGCAATGACCAAAAATACTCCGACGGAGACGGTAGTGAGCGGGAGACAGATATAGTCAGAAGGCACCATCAGTGAATGACAATCAGCTGTGGGAACCCAGGTGAATGACGATTGGAGGGGCCGTCTTCCAAGATTGGCGGAGGAGGTGACAGGAGGGGCGGGGCGCGCCCCGGATGGCAACGAGATGTGACACCCACTCGTTATTTTTGGTGTTCTTTATTTTTGATTATTGCCCTGGTTCTGTTTTTGGGACCAGAGCTTTATGTTGTAGCTTAATAAATCATCCTGTATGGACCTCTGTCTCTGACGCGTTACTAGCTGTAGCAGTGGCAGCCGTAGAATTAAAAAAAAAAAAAAAAAGGTTTGCTGGTCGTGGTCGTAAGTATGCGCTGGTCTTAAATCGGATGTTACCTGTACATTCTGAAATCACACACATGTATATATCTACACACACACGGACACGCACACACACACACGGACACGCACACACACACACACATGCACATTGTGTGTGTATGCGTGTGTCTGTCCACGTCCACGTACACGCCAGGCCGAGACCTCTTTTTGCAGGTGGCCATCCAGGGTGACACTCGGTGCCCGGCAGTGCACGTCCACATCCAGCCATGCTTCGTTGTGTGATTGTGTGAATGGGGTCACACTCACGTCCATGACGAGTCGTGCTGCATCCACGTCCACGTCAGGCCGAGACCCGACTCACCGCTGGATCCCGCAGGTGCAAAGGACTGGTCTCGTTTCCCCTGTGCCGGGCAGTGCACGTCCACGTTAGGCCATGCTTCGTCGCAAGACTGTTTGAATGGAGTCGCATACATGTCCACGACGAGCCATGCCGCGTCCACGTCAACTTCCGGCCGAGACATGTTCCCATGTGGCCATCCGGGGTGCCACTCTGCGCCTGGCAGAGTATGTCCACGTTGAGCCATGCATCGTCGTGTATGTTTAAGTTGAGTCACATCCACGACGAGCCGGCCACGTCCACGTCAGGCCGAGTCCCGGAGACCTTGTTTCCTGGCGAGTTGGGCCTTTTGGGAGACTTGGGACTTCTGGAAGCAGTCCCTTGAAGGGGGGGTGCTGTCACGTTCTGGTTGGCGACCAACGGTTGACGCTCTCGGCCCCACCTGCAGAAGGTGCTGGTCGTGTCAATCATTGGCAGACTGTCAAGTTCTCATTGGCGACCAACGGGTAGTGCTGTCGGTCCCGCCCTCAGTTGCACAGGTGTTGGTCATCTTCATCAGTGGCAGTTAAAAGGACTCCCGGCGCGACCATTCGATGTCGGGTCATTGTATCATCTTGGCAGATTTTTACTCACAGCAGATTTTTACTCATGTTTTTTTTTAATACTTTGTACTTTTCTGTTCGCATGACTTTGATGCTGTATATTTTGTTCCTGCTGACTTTATTTTAATACAATTTCTCGAATACAACCTGCTGCTCCCTCCTGCCTGCTTATTTGGGATCCACAACCTTGACCACCTCGCAAAAAGTGACACTTAGGTTCCGGACTCCGATCAAAGAAGTCTGTTGTAACAGATTATATATATACATGTAGACTATACAGTGATACCTTGGCTTACGAACTTAATTGGTTCCCAGACAGAGTGTGCCCGCTTGGGGCAGAGAAAATGAGCACAAAACATTATCCAGTGTGGGTCCTTGGGCAAGACCCTTCACGCTAATGCCTATGTCATACAATGATGAGAGACAATAAATCGAATGACAGACGTTGCGGGCCAAACAAAGTCTGCGTCAGGTGCTGGGGAACCAGAGCACCCTGATGAAAAATGGGCTACTGGAACAAAGCGGAGATGGACGAGATGCGATAACATGGCTCTGTTGTAATTCTACTACTCAAGCAACCCTAGTCAGATGGGTTACATGCGGAGAATGGGGGCTGAATGGTTAATTCGAAACCCACAGTCAGGGGTGACCCGACCGGAACGATCATGGCAACAAATGAGCTGATATACACTTCAGCATCAGTGATCCTAGAGATGCTTGCCTACAAGCGCAACCGTGAGAGCGACGAGATGCATTACCCACCATGGAAAAGACAGTTGGAGGCTAATATCGAGGCGGCTCGGAAAGATGTGAGTCAATTGACGGAGACCCAGAGAGGTGTGAATACAAGGCCAATACCCAAGAGGTACATGCAGATAACCATACCTGAAGCACTTTAAACTGCCAAACAAAGGCTCCAGGCCTTGTCCAGTCGCCTAAAGAGGTACAAGAAAGAGAATGAGACCAGAAGAATAAACAGGCTGTTCGCAACACAACCTGCGAAAGTGTACGCTCAGTGGCAGGGTTCTAACAGCAGAGCAGACCCTCCAAGGTTGGAATCTGAAAGATACTGGAAAGGCATATGGGAGAAGGAGCTCGCACATAACAGCAGTGCACAATGGATGGTGACTCTGAAAGAGGAGCACCACAACCTCCCTGAACAGAACCCAGTTACCATCACAGCGGCAGACACAAGAAAGTCTCAGGTATGAAAAACTGGATGGCACCAGGCCCGGATATGGTCCACATCTATTGGCTAAAGAAACTGACAGCACTCCACGAGCGCCTAGCAGCACAAATGAACCAGTTGCTGATGGATGGGACTCACCCAGGATGGCTAACCGAAGGGCGAACAATCCTGATCATGAAGGATTCCTCAAAGGGTGCAGTTCCTTCCAACTATCGGCGAATTACCTGTCTCTCCCCAACATGGAAGCTCGTGTCAGGCATCATTGCGGCTAAGATTAGTGAACATATGGATCAATACATGAGCAAAGCACAGAAAGGCATTGGTAGAGATACTAGAGGTGCCAAACATCAGCTGCTGGTTGACAGAACAGTCGCACAAGAATGCAGGTCCCGACATACCAACCTGTGCACAGCCTGGATTGATGACAAGATTTCGAGCCATTCAAGAGTTGTCAACTGAGGGCGATGAGGAGGAGATGGCTGCAGCATCAAGTGCAGGCTTTTATTGAACAGTTCCATCCAGAAAATATTGTGGCTATGAGAATCATCAACATGATGAATGATAACGTGATGCCTTAGTTTCGTAAGACCTTACAAGTCAGAAAGCAACAGGTGTCAATTAAGAGCCATCAACGACCATCACACATGTAAATAAAGTGACTTTATTATATAGTGCAGTGTATTTCTTTCATTACAATACAGTAGCACATTTATTATAAATAGAATAATGTCTGTTGTGTGTAGTTTTCAGGCTTATTTAGTTAAAAAATATATTTTATGGAGATCTGGGAACAGATTATTCTCATTTTATTGGTTTCCTGCGGGAATTTTTGGGGGGATCCACACTTTTCGCCTTACACACAGTGTATATATATATATATATATATATATATATATATATATATATATATATATATATATATATATATATATATATATATATATATATATATATATATACAGACCTTACAGACCTTTGATCGGCGAAATGGCCAAGATGCAGTGAGAAAGGGACATTTTTTTTTGCCCTGGGGGGTTTGTCGACAACGCACTAAGCTTGGCTAACTGACGTGAGTGACCCCTGTATGACGGGACTTTTTAAAAGCCGCAAAATATGTGGTGTACCCAATGAGCTGCCTAGGAGTCAGCATGTAGAGCTGATCACGGGGTCTCGAAAGTGTGCACCAAAGGTGGCCATCAGCACAGCAGAACCGCAAGCAGAGAATGTATTGATGACACAAACCAACTTGACCAAGACAGCAGCTCTCGACAGTAGATCGGGTAGAGTTTGCTCGCCTTGTGATGGGCTGTCCAACACAGTGGGGGGCGGGGGCAACAATATACAGCTTAGCCATGTCAGTGAAGTTGACCAATAAATCAGTCAATCAGTAGAGAGGTCTACTCGGGCCTACCCGGTCCATTTGGGAGAAGAACTGTGACGGCTTGGGTGTCGAGCAGCAGGAGCAGTTATGGCAGGTACTGTGGGAATTCAATGACATTTTTGCCCTCAGTGAGAATTAGGTGGGCCTCACTCACTTGGTCGAGCACCACATCAACACGGGTGACGCGCGACCAGTGAAGGTTCGGCCTCGACGCCTGCCTCTGGCCCAGCAGCTCGGCCGCAGATCAAGAGATCGGTGACATGTTCAAGGCAGGGATCATCGAGCCCTCTGACAGTCCTTGGGTGTGCCTGCTATTTGTGGCGGGGCTAGAAGCCTTATATCTGTGTAAGCTCTCAGTCGTACAGGAGTGGTCCATCGATGAGAAGGTTTTTTCAGCCGTCATCTATACTTTTTTGAAGGTGTCGGACATTTCGCCTCCTATCCAAGAGGCTTCGTCAGCGAACTAAAGTCTTAGTCCGCACCTTCATCTTGAGAGTTTCTTCTTCTTCTTTTCCTTTCGGCTTTTCCCTTCAGGGGTCGCCACAGCGAATCAATGTCCTCCATCGATCCTGGCTTTGTGCATCCTCTTCTCTCACACCAGCTACCTTCATGTCCTCTTTGACCACATCCATAAACCTCCTCTTCGGTATTCCTCTCGGTCTCCTGCCTGGCAGTTCAAGACTCAGCATCCTTCTCCCGATACAGTCGCTCTCTCTCCTCTGTACATGTCCAAACCATCTCAGTGTGGCCTCTCTGACTTTCTCTCCAAAGCCTCTAATATGAGTTGTCCCTCTAATGTACTCATTCCCGATCCTATCCAACCTGGTCACTCCCAAAGAAAACCTCAACATCACTCCCAAAGAAAACCTCAACATCTTCAGCTGCTACCTCCAGCTCTGCTTCCTGTCTTTTCTTGAGTGGCATTGTCTCCAGTCCAAACATCATGGCTGGCCTCACCACGGTTTTATACACTTTTCCTTTCATCCTAGCTGAAACCCTTCTATCACACATCACACCTGACATTTTTGTCCAGCCGCTCCAGCCTGCCTGGACACGCTTCTTCACCTCTTTTCCACACTCTCCATTGTTCTGGACAGTTGACCCCAAGTACTTAAAATCCTCCACCTTCTTTATCTCTTCTCCCTGTAGCATCACTATTGCACTTGGTTCCCTCTCATTCACACACATATATTCCGTCTTGCTGCGACTGATCTTCATTCCTCTCCTTTCCAGGGCATATCTCCACATCTCCAGTTTCTCCGCCACCTGCTCCCCGTTCTCGCTACAGATCACAATGTCATCTGCAAACATCATGGTCCAAGGAGATTCTTGTCTAACATTGTCTGTCAGCCTGTCCATCACCATAGAAAAATAAGAAGGGGCTCAGAGCTGTCCCCTGGTGGAGTCCCACCTCCACCTTGAATTCCTCCGTCACACCGACACCACACCTCACAACTGTCTTACAGTCATGATACATGTCTTGCACCGCTCTGACATACTTTTCTGCCCCCCCAGACTTCCTCATGCAATGCCACAGCTCTTCTCTGGGCACCCTGTCATACGCTTTCTCCAGATCTACAAAGACACAATGCAATTCCTTCTGACCTTCTCTGTACTTCTCTATCAGCATTCTTAAAGCAAACACTGCATCTGTCGTACTCTTTTTTGGCATGAAGCCATACTGCTGCTCACAGCAGTATGTTCACTTCTGCTCTTAGTCTAGCTTCAACTACTCTTTCCCAGAGTTTCATTGTATGGCTCATCAACTTTATTCCTCTGTAGTTAGTACAACTCTGCACATCTCCTTTGTTCTTAAAAATGGGCACGAGTACACTTCGTCTCCATTCTTCAGGCATCTGTTCACCATCTAAGATCTTGTTGAATAACCCAGTCAGGAACACCACCGCCACCTCTCCAAGACACTTCCATACCTCAATTGGTAAATCATCAGGCCCGAGTGCCTTTCCTCCCTTCATTCTTTTCAGCGCCCTCCTCACATCATCCTTGCTAATGTTTGCTACGTCTTGGTCCACAACAGTCACGTCTTCTACTCTTTGTTCCTTCTCATTTTCCTCATCATCAATTCTTCAAAGTACTCCTTCCATCTTGTCATCACACTGCTGGCACCTGTTAATACATTGCCATCTCTATTCTTAATCACCCGAACCTGCTGCAGGTCCTTACCATCTTTGTCTCTCTGTCTCGCCAGCCTGTAAAGATCAGTCTCACCTTCCTTGCTGTCCAGCCGGGCATACAAGTCATCATAGGCCTCTTGCCAACTTTACTTTAACCGTGCGCTGCATCTCCTTGTACTGCTGTCTACTCTCATCCGTCCTCTCACTGTCCCACTTCTCCTTTGCTAACCTCTTTCTCATCTGGAAGGACCTCTTGCCCACCCAGTGCTTCTCTTACCTCCTTCCTAAATGTCATGCAACACTCTTCCTTTTTCAACTTCCACCATTTTGTCCTCACTTCAGCCTTTGGTTTCTTCATCTTCCTCACTGCCAGCGTCATCCTTCACACCACCAACCTATGCTGTCTGGCTACACTCTCACCAACCACTACTTTGCAGTCACTGATTTCCTTTAGATGGCGCCGTTGACACAAAATGTAGTCTACCTGTGTACTTCTGCCTCCACTCTTGTAGGTCACCCTATGTTCCTGTCTCTTCAGAAACAAAGTATTCACAATAGCCATTTCCATTCTCTTAGCAAAGTCAACCACCATCTGTCCTTCAGCGTTCCTCATCTGGAGTCCAAACCTGCCCATCACCTCCTCATCATCTTTGTTTCCTGCGCCAACATGTCCATTGAAGTCTCCACCAATTACAACCCTCTCACTTCTCGGGATGTTCTGTATGACTTCATCAAAGTCCAACCAAAATGTCCCCTTCTCCGCCAGCTCACATCCTACTTGTGGGGCATACTCACAAACAACATTGAACATCACGCCTTCAATTTCTAGCTTCAGACCCATCAATCTATCTGATACTCTTTTTACTTCTAAGACATTCCTAACAAACTCTTTTAAGATAAACCCAACTCCATTTCTCTTTCTGTCTTCACCATGATAGAACAACTTAAACCCTGACCCTAAGCTTCTAGCCTTGCTCCCTTTCCACCTGGTCTCCTGGACACACATTATGTCTACCTTCCTTCTCTGCATCATGTCAACCAGCTCTCGACCTTTACCTGTCATTGTTCCTACATTCAAAGTTCCTACTCTTAGTTCTATACTCTTGGCGTTCCATTTCTCTCTTTTCCTCCGAGCACACCTCCCTCCTCTCCTTCTTCAACCAACAGTAGTCCATTTTCCACTGGCACCCTGAAGGTCAACTGTACCAATGGCGGCCGTTGTTAACCTCGACCGATCCGGTATGGGATTCAGAAGTTTGATTCGCATATTTGTTTTGTCAACATTTTTTACGTCGGATGCCCTTCCTGACACAACCCTCTGTATTTATCCGGGCTTGGGACCGGCACAATAAGACACTGGCTTGTGTCCCCTTGTGGCTACATTCATCTTGAGAGTTTCGATTTCGTAAAGAAAAGCATAGGAAACAGACATACACTTATATCTCATCTCATCTCATTTTCCGTGCCGCTTATTCCTCATTAGGGTCGCGGGGGTTGCTGCAGCCTATCTCAGCTGTCTTCGGGCACGAGGCGGGGGACACCCTGAATTGGTTGCCAGCCAATCGCAGGGCACACGAAGACGTACAACAGTCACTCTCACACTCACACCTAGGGACAATTTGGAGCGGTCAATCTGCCTGCCATGCATGTTTTTGGAGTGTGGGAGGAAACCGGAGGACCCGGAGAAAACCCACGCGGGTCCGGGGAGAACATGCAAACTCCACACAGGGAGGCCGGACCGGGACGCGAACCGGCGACCTCTGCACTGTGAAGCCGGTGTGCTAACCACTCGACTACCGGGCCGCCCTGACATACACTTATATTGTGATAATAATTTATGTTAATGAGAAGTAGGCTGTCCTGCCCCCTATGTAAATGTCTTGAACGAAACAAAGGTTGATGCAATTATCCTGGTATGAGAAGAGAGTCCAGACTTCCCCCGTTTTGTGTAAATCCCGAGATAAGAATTTCATGTCAAGGGAGCTTGACAGCCCTCAAGGACTTTCTTGAGGTAGGGAACAGAGAAGATAATTGTGGGGTGTTGATCACTCATGAAGGGAAGTGGATACAGACATAACAATATATTCTTTGTGTAAGAAATGAAACAGATGTTTCGGGGAGAATGGTACCAGTAATACTCATAATACAGCTACATTCCTCAACAATCCATCTCTTGATCACAATCAATATTGTGATCAATAATTATCTCCATGTCATCTATAAAAATCGGTCTCGCGAAAAGCACAGGCAGTGTCAAACAAACTACAGTGCAAAAAAAAGTTTTAGCAGAGCTGGTACCAGTAATACTCATAATACGGCGACATTCCTCAACAGCTCCATTTTTTAAAACTTCGGTTTAGAGAAGTGGCTATGGGAGATAAAGAACAATAACTCCCACAATAAAAGTGAACGTGGGACTTTTCAGCAGATTGGCAGTTAAAATAGTGCCTGTTTGTCAAAAAATACAAAAAAATGTAAACAAAACAGAAATGTTTATACAAAATAAAATATATTAACGTAATGTTATTTTATTTTTTGCGAGCGCAGTACTCTGTAAGAACAACAATTTAAATTAAATCTGCAAACAGTAATGTATAGGTTTCGTTGGCATTGTTCAAAATAATCCTAAAAAACCACGACGATGAGAATATACTAGTTTTATTTTGAAATAAAATACCGGATGGAGATTGGGGTATTGGCTGGACTTAATTTACACCGACGTGACGCCTAGCATGATGGCTATGGTTCAAACAACGCGTTAATCGTCACATTCGTTTCCATTTTCGAATGCCTGTTGAGTCGAACGATATTATTGCGTCGACTTTCTCTAGCCACGACAACACACGAGGTACGTGAAGGAAAACTTGTCACTCTTTGTTGAATTAAAATAGTGTATGGGAAATCGTGAACATTAGTTTTGAGGAGGTCCCTGAAAGTTCTGCCCCAAATTTGTTTTCGTAAGAAATGCAATGGTCCTGTGAAATCTCAATGAAAAGCCTGCTGTTTTGGACGTGTCCAAAAATGTTGCATAAATTGTTACATGGGTCAATTTGGAAGATGTAAAGTAGTCTGGAAATAAAACTCCTACAAAGAATAAGCATAAATAACCTAAAGGGGTGTTTACACTGCAACTTTTACTCCGGTGTCGCACCAGGTTTGCTCCCATTGTGTTTATAGTGTGTACAGTCATGTCATGCCGGCGTAGCCGCTAAAACAGCTAAAATCGGGGAAAAAATAATCCTGCTCAGGAAGTGGTATTTACTCAGGAGTAAATGTTAGCTTGCGACCTTTGAATGCAACACGGCGAGACTTGCTTCTTGTGAGTAGTGTTGTTTGCACAGGGTGTTCGTGCACTTTTACTTACAGTACAGAGAAGGTCAGAAGGAATTGCATTGTTTCTTTGTAGATATGGAGAAAGCGTATGACAGGGTGCCCAGAGAAGAGTTGTGGTATTGCATGAGGAAGTCTGGAGTGACAGAAATGTCAGAGCGGTGCAAGACATTTATCATGATTGTAAGAACGTTGTGAGGTGTGCTGTCTGTGTGACGGAGGAATTCAAGGTGGAGGTGGGACTCCACCAGGGGTCAGCTCTGAGACCTTCTTATTTGCTATGGCGATGGACAGGCTGACAGACGATGTTAGACAAGAATCTCCTTGGACCATGATGTTTGCAGATGACATTGTGATATGTAGCGAGAACGGGGAACAGGTGCCGGAGAAACTAGAGATGTGGAAATATGCCCTGGAAAGGAGAGGAATGAAGATCAGTCGCAGCAAGATGGAATATATGTGTGAATGAGAGGGATCCAAGTGCAAGAGTGATGCTACAGGGAGAAGAGATAAAGAAGGTGGAGGATTTTAAGTACTTGGGGTCAACTGTCCAGAGCAATGGAGAGTGTGGAAAAGAGGTGAAGAAGCGTGTCCAGGAAGGCTGGAGCAGCTAGAGAAAAATGTCAGGTGTGATGTGTGATAGAAGGCTTTCAGCTAGGATGAAAGGAAAAGCGTATACAACAGTGGTGAGACCAGCCATGATGTTTGGACTGGAGACACTGAAGATCTACTGAAGAAAACACAGGAAGCAGAGCTGAATGTCGTAGAGCTGAAGATGTTGAGGTTTACTTTGGGAGTGACCAGGTTGGATAGGATCAGGAATGAGTACATTAGAGCAGTGTTTTTCAACCTTTTTTGAACCAGGGCACGTTTTTTTTACATTGGATTTTTTTTGCGGCACACCACGAACCATCTCGCAGGAAAGATGCAATTGTCGACGTGTTGCCACATGGACGAATATTAAATTATCCTCCCGGTCTTTTCAGCACGGACACAGGACAATGACATAATCTTGGCAGAAAATGATTCATAAATGTTTGTAAAAATTTTAATTTGAAAAAGGGGCATTGGATAGTTTCTCACGGCACACCTGACGATCTCTCACGGCACACTAGTGTGCCGCGGCACAGTGGTTCAAAATCACTGCATTAGAGGGACAACTCATATTAGAGGCTTTGGACAGAAAGTCAGAGAGGCCAGACTGAAATGTTTTAGACATGTCCAGAGGAGAGAGAGTGACTATATCGGGAAAAGGATGCTGAGCCTTGAACTTCCAGGCAGGAGACCGAGAGGAAGACCGAAGAGGAGAGGTTTATGGATGTTGCCAATGCTGGTGTGAGAGAAGAGGATGCACAAAACCCGGATAGATGGAGGACATTGATTCGCTGTGGCGACCCCTGAAGGGAAAAGCCGAAAGGAAAAGAAGAAGAAAATTTGTGCAGTTTTACTTCCGCTATCTCTCCGCTCTGTATCCTCCCTTTCGCACTTCACACAGAAACTGTTGTCTAAAGCAAGGGGGGCTGCACCAGGTTTAACATGCTTCTCTTGAACACATTCACTGCCACACGATGTGCAAAAACCTGTCCTCTGAGGTTTTTTTTGTCATTTTCACTCAAATTGCAGGACCCACATAATATTGAATTTTAAGGCTACATAAACATTCAATACAATGTTAGAGTTCATTTCTAGTTATCTTATTTGGTTCTGGAGATATTGGCTCTTCAAATAAGGTGGTTTCAGCAAAAACACCTGATTTTTATCAAGAAGCCGAGAAAACCAGCTTTTTCTGCAGAGAAGCAAATTCAAGCAAAATGGTGACCAAGGTTCATATTTTTTAACTTCCGGTGACATCTCAAAATTCTGGACAGTTATTTACTTCGATGAAACAACAAAAGAAAAAATATTTTTAATGACACAACTGCATTTACTTAGATTTAGAACTGGAGAACCAGAAACACAGAACAAAAAGCATCTACAGTAAAGTCTCGTTATATCCATATTCAAGGGAGTCCGAAAAAATATCGATATAACCGGGACTATCGATATATCCGATCCTGCGCCGAACTGCATTAAACAAAAGCCGCCAAAAGAGGGCAGCCAAGCGCCATATAAGAAACGGAGCTGGCCATGAGCTCCCTTTTTTTTTGGGTGAGAGATGTTCCCCCAATGTTGCCTCAAAATGGCACATATAATTCTTTAATGATTGTAAACATGTATGCTTTAATCTTCAGAACTACAGTGTATTTGAAACATATTCATAACGGGATGTGTAACAAGAAAGCATATTATCCGAATCTGAAGCCATTGTTTGGATTCACAAGCAATGCAAGACGTCTTGGCGTGAAGTCATTTTTATTTGCATTTGAATAAAAAGTGACATCGGCTGTCCTTTAATACACAGTATGGAATGTTAATAATTTTCAAAATCATCGCGCTTCAGCAGACAAAACAAGAAACATTGTTGCAAAAAACGATTGCATTCATATACAGTACAGTGGGCATGTACATAACACAACAGGGAAACTGCAACACTTACATCTTACTGTATTATGTATACAATTTAAAAAAGTCATCAATCTTCTGCTTCCCATTTTTACCTTTTAACACAAACACTTCAATCTCGTCTGCTACACACGAGCTAGCGTCTGAAAATGAAAATGGCTCTGCTACACGGGTGCTGGGCACGTAACCAAGTCACCTGACCAAGTCGACCAATGGCGCGACTGATGGCGTGACACGTAACCAAGACACGTGACCAAGTTGACCAATGGCGCGACCGATGGCGTGTCACGTGACAAAGTCACACGGCCAAGTCGACCAATAGCGCGACCGATGGCGGCTCATGTGACCAAGTCGACCAATGGCGCGACTGATGGCGGCTCACGTAACAAGACACGTGACCAAGTTGACCAATGGCGCGACGGATATATCGATATAAACAACAAAAATGGCCGGCGGGGGATGAAAAGGAGCACCGTAATAACCGGATTATCGTAATAACCGGGTATCGTACTAAACGGTACTAATTATACATAAAAAGACTAGAAATGTGCAAGGGAAATGAAAATAGTATTGTAATAAGCGGTACTGTCGATATAACCGATATCGATATAACGAGACTTTACTGTATTTACAGATGTATACATCTATTTCATCTTCTTATCTTTTCGCACTCTCCGTGGGAGTTGGGGGGGATACTCCCCTCAGACCAGGCTCTGTAGAAATATTCACAAATATCATCATACGGTAGGACTATAATCTGACAACATCTAACGGGTAAAAAAGCATCAACAGTGAGCTTGAGGCAACAGTAGCATCACAGGTGCGTTTGTGATGTCACAGGATGAACGTAACGGTACATAACTCGACGAACTGGCTCTTTGAACATCACTGATCTGAACTATAATAGATTATTCCATGAGGAATTCAAGCAAAATACAACTAACACGTGGATGCACAGTTTTATTTTGTCTAGTATTTCTGCATCTAGGCGAGTCCTCTGAGCAGTGTAACATTACACATCATTTTATCAGAATCATCTTTATTGCCAAGTATGTAGGACACACAAGGAATTTGTTTCCGGTAGAACACGCTGCACTAGTATCGTTGTCAAAAAAACTGCTAAGTGGCACTATTCAGTTCCATTTTGGCTACTGTTGAAAGAGTTCAAAGAGTTAATGGCTTGGGGGAAGAAGCTGTTTAAATGTCTGCTGGATTTGGTGCGCATGGATCGGTAGCGCCTGCCTGAGGGGAGTAGCTGGAAAAGGTGGTGGGCAGGGTGCGGAGGGTCCAGTAGGATTTTCCGCGCCCTAGTTTGGATTCTTGCAGTGTGCAAGTCCTCGAGAGTGGGTAGGGCGGTGCCAATGATTTTTTCCGCCGTCCTAACTGTCCGTTGAAGTCGGATTTTGTCCATTTTTGTGGCGGCCCCGAACCAAACAGTGATGTAAGAACACAGGATGGATTCGATGACAGCCGTGTAGAAATGTTGCAGCACCTCCTGTGGCAGGCCATGCTTCTTTAGCAGCCTCAGGAAGTACATTCTCTGTTGGGCCTTTTTCAGGATAGAGTTGGTGTTGACCTCCCACTTCATGTCCTGGGAGACTGTGATTCCCAGGAACTTGAAGGTCTCAACGGTTGAAACAAGGCAGTTGGATAGTGTGAGGGGTAGCTGTGGTGATGGATGTTTCCTGAAGTCCACGATCATCTCTACTGTCTTGAGCGTGTTCAGCTCCAGGTTGTGCCGGCCGCACCAGAGCTCCAGCTGCTCCACTTGTTGTCGGTACGCAGACTCGTCGCCGTCTTTGATGAGACCGATGACCGTGGTGTCGTCTGCGAACTTTATGAATTTGACAGCTGGGTGCGTTGAGGTGCAGTCGTTCATGTAGAGAGAGAAGAGCAATGGAGAGAGGACGCATCCCTGCGGGGCTCCAGTGCTCGTGGTTCGTGTTGTGGATGATATATTTCCCAGTCTGACCTGTTCTGTCCGTCCTGTCAGGAAGCTGAGGGTCCACTGGCAGATCGTAGGGGACACGCCAAGCTGGAGAAGTTTGGGGATGAGGAGTTCTGGGATGATTGTATTGAACGCAGAGCTGTAGTCCACAAACAGGATCCTTGCGTAGGTTCCTGTGTTGTCAAGGTGGTCGAGGATGTGGTGCAGTCCGATGTTGACTGCATCCTCCACAGACCTGTTTGCCCAGTAGGCAAACTGAAGAGGATCTAGCAGAGGTCCGGTGATGTTCTTTATGTGGTTCAGCACGAGGCGTTCAAAGGACTTCATGACCACAGACGTCAGAGCAACAGGTCTATAGTCGTTCAATCCTGAGGGTGCTGGTTTCTTTTGGAACTGGGACGATAGTAGACATTCTTACTTGTGTGGGCAGTCTTTAGCCCAGTGCAACGTGCTTTGGCATATTGCATACTTGGATTGCCGTCCTTACTTGTCCAGAGCATTTTGACCCTTCTGTCAAGGTTTTTTTGCCAGCCACCGCTTTTTTTTTCATCGCTGCTCCATGGCATACTTTTCCCTGGCTGATTCCCTCAGCCCCCACATTTCTGTCCTTTCCAAATATCCTCTTCAGCGCCGACTTTATATTAGCAAACGTTAAGTGACTGCATGCTGTTAAAGCCAACTGTCTGTCAGATCCAAACACGCCATATCGAGCAGCTTGAAGGCTAAAACAGCGTCGGGTAGCTACATTTTGTATTTCCGCATTAGTGAATATCATTATTCAAACTCAATAATATAATCCACCATGGACCCGTTAACATCTTTCACAATACGGTCAAAATTGGATTAAGCTTCGTATATCCTATCCTTTTCTTTTAGGAACAATCCATCAACGATGTCAAATAAAGTGTCAGTTCCCATGTCTTGATTTAGATAATCTATGGGAATTTCCATCACCGTCTCTCATGCCCTACCTCAACGTCCCAAAGCCACTGCGAGGGCTTGCATTGTCGGTGATCTTGTCCAAAAATCGACCTCATTTTTCCAGCTTTCGTAGGGTTTTCCTTCTTCAAAAGTTGGAGGGACTGTGTAGTAGCTAACCATCCTCTGCTTTCAGTGGTAAGCTGAATAATAATAACTCCACTTGTAAAAAGATTGAGGAACACTATTTCTCATCTGCACACGAAGACCAACTGTTCAACCACCCCCTGATGCCCCCTCAATCCCTTGTTCCGATTTCTCCTTGTGAAGACAACACTGCCCTTTAGCAGTGTGATATGGTTACCGTTATTGCTAAAAATAAAACATGAATACATTTGGGACTGGCGCTCCACGTCACACTTTTCAATTCCCGAATGAATTCGGGAATGAGCGAATGAGTTAATGCAGTATATCGCAACAAAATACATCGGTACAGCACCAATGCAAATGTGTGCCATGCTAACACCCCTTTCTATGGCTGGACGAATAAGATCTTATGAGATGACGAATGAATTGTAATGGATGTTGTTAAAATCATTCATTTAAAGTTTGTTACTGTGTTGCCAATTAGGAACAATTCGTGACGGCTTGAACCTGGGATGCCAGAGGGGATGGACCATTTGGGTGCCCGCTCTCAATTTATAGACATCCAGACCCTCCCCACGTGGCAACAGCTGAAGCTGGATGGCGAGCACATTCCACTGGATCTGAATGACAGCTTGCTCGGCCAGCAGTACTACCCTTCGCCTTTCCCCTTCAGGCCAGACATAAATGGCAAAATCATCCTCTTGTGAGTTTTCTTGTAAACATGCTATCAGATACTGTATTTGCCAGCTTTATATTTATTTTACCCCTTATTTGTTTTGCAAAAGTAAAAACATCTCAAGATATTAACACCCACCGCGATTACCTTATTCAACTCAACTGAATGACAAGGCTTTTTCAGTTGGAATGTTTTTGTTTGAGTTGTTTATAAACATGCATGTCAAAAGGCATCAACATTTAAAAGACACTCAAGGCACTTTCCCATGAAGCGTGAGAGACGCAGCTGCATGTCAACAAGATGATACATGGGTATTATACTGTACACAATGACAGAAAGTGTTTTAAAACTATTTTTTTATATACAGTATATATATTAATTCATACATCTTCCGAACCGCTTTATCCTCACAAGGGTCGCGGTGGGTTCTGGTGCCTATCCCAGGTGTCTTCGGCACTTCACAGGGGATACCGTGATGAAAATTTCAGAGCCCTCCATGGTTTTTAAGTGGGAGAAATTGCAAAACAGCAGGGTTTTCAAATATGCATTTTATTCACTGTAAATAGTACACACACACACATACCAATGTCAGGTTTAGTTGTGACCCATTCTATAAAGCAGGACTGAGGTGTTGTGTACACCACAGATGTCAGTCAAGGCCAAATCTGGCATACAGGTGCATCTGATTCAGGATGATACATGCAGTGCAGGTGGATTTCTAATGGGCGGACTAACAGGTCTTTCAGGGTCAGAATTCTAGATGATACATAGGTGTAAAATACGTATTTGCAGCTGTATCACAAATCATGCATGAAAAAAATCATGCATTGTAATTTCTGAATTTTCTGTTTAGTTTATCTCTCTCACGGTGGGCATGCACCTAAAATGAAAATTTCAGACCCCTCCATGATTTCTAAGTGGGAGAAATGGCAAAATAGCAGGACGTTCAAATACTTTTCTTCACTGTATTTAAATAAACACAACATCAATGGTTACTCACCCCTTTTTTAATACAAAAGCATGTAATCAGAATTGAATGATTGAAATGATATGATGAATGTTAAAAAAATAACCTTATAATTAAAAAGACTTATCATATTGATGTGGGTTAACGTCTGCCTTCCAAGATGTTGCATGTGCAAACCACTATCAATTTGACCAAAGAATCTACCACACATTATCGTGGGTTCTACCAGTTCTACAGTTAACATAAGCCTTACCACACCATGTGACAAATGTTTTATTCATAAATTACCATGTCTCCAATCTCATTTGTAGAATAACCAAGACTGTTTCATTATATTCTTCATGGTGATGAGCCTTTAGATCTAAGGAACAACTTCAAGATAAGGCTCAGAATTGTGCCTACCGTTGTATCTCTCTCTCGTGTTATAATCACCATTACAGGTGAGTGTAGTGATACAGCCTTCAGATGTCTGTGTAAGCTCTCAGTCGATGAGAAGGTTTCTTCAGCCGTCATCTGTACAAAAGTGAAGGTTTCGGACGTTTCGCCTCCTATCCAAGCGGCTTCGTCAGCGAACTAAAGTCTGACTGGTCGTATCGGCCCTATTTATATATCCCTAATGTCCAGACATGGTGGCGCCGGACACAGCTATGATAGGTCCCTACTCTCAGGTTGAGGGGGCAGAGGACCCCTCCCTGTGGCCCCACTGATTGTTCCTACATTCCTGACTAACGACTGGCCTGTTACCCACGCTCCCACCGGTATCACCTCATCAGCATAACGACCCTCATCAGCATTACGAAAGTTGCCTAACCTGTTTTGCCTAAGCAGGCTATTGTATGAGCGATCCAAATTGAACCTCACCCCACCAGACCGGTTTAATGAAGGATTTTGTTGTTTTATAAGAATCGCTTCTTTTACCCCCCTTTCAAACCATCTATGTTCTTTCGCTAAGATTTTAACCTCGTTGTCGTCAAATGAGTGGTTGCTAGCTTTTAGGTGCAAATGTACTGCCGATTGAGGTCCACTTATATTATCCCTGCGATGTTGATAAAGTCTTTTTTTGAGAATTTGTTGAGTCTCCCCAATGTACTGCTCTTTACAATTTTCATTCTTGCAATGTATGGAATAAACTACATTACTTTATTTTTCATTTGGTAGCCTATCTTTTGGATGCACTAATTTTTGCCTTAACGTGTTTATCGGTTTGAAATAAGTGGGAATTTTATGTTGCCAAAGGACTCTTTGTAATTTTTCAGAACGTCCTGCAATGTACGGTACTGCTACTCCTCTCCTTTTTGTATCTTGAGAATTATTGGCAAAACAGGTTAGGCAACTTTCGTAATGCTGATGAGGGTCGTTATGCTGATGAGGTGATACCGGTGGGAGTGGGGGTAACAGGCCAGTCGTTAGTCAGGAATGTAGGAACAATCAGTGGGGCCACAGGGAGGGGTCCTCTGCCCCCCCAACCTGAGAGTAGGGACCTATCATAGCTGTGTCCGGCGCCACCATGTCTGGACATTAGGGATATATAAATAGGGCCGATACGACCAGTCAGACTTTAGTTCGCTGACGAAGCCTCTTGGATAGGAGGCGAAACGTCCGAAACCTTCACTTTTGTACAGATGACGGCTGAAGAAACCTTCTCATCGATGGACCACTCCTGTACGACTGAGAGCTTACACAGATGTAAGCTCTCAGTCGTACAGGAGTGGTCCATCGATGAGAATGTTTCTTCAGGCGTCATCTGTACTTTTTTGCCCTTCGGATGGTTCATTCCAAAAATCTGTGGTAGAGGATCTGAGCTAAAATGGACACCACCCAAAGGGACTCTAGATAACCGCCGCCTGGTGGCAGATCCAATCCAAATGTGAATTTCTATTCACAATCCTACATTTGCTATGGTGACCTGTTCCCAGAATCACCCGGACACAGACCCGCCCGACCCCATGGCGCCCGCCGCCACCTCCCCCGATGACCGGCTTGACACTTAGAAAATATTTGAAAGTCAACACATAGAATAGAGGCCGCCGTTCAGCCCAGGAAAGCTTGGGGCTTAGCTACACCCCTGGAAGTGTGATAGCGACAGGGTTGGGGGACGAATCCTCCATCGGCAGCCGCGCGCGTCCCGGACGGTGGCAGTGGTGGGGGGCCGGAGCCCGTCGAGGACGGTCCGGTCTGCGTTTAGGGGAACGGGGGACAGCGGACACCTCCCCCCGCCGCGCCGAACGCAGCTCGACCACTGGCCTGGGGTGCGCCCAGATGATGTGCGCATCGCCCCGGCGGCGGGGGAGACCTCCCGCGGGTAGGCGTCGTGGAATAAGTCTTCTCGGCACCCTGAACACAAGCCCCAGCTGTCCGCCCGTGCTGGTTCCCTGTCGGTCTCAAAACCATCGTAAACGACCGGCTTGACACTTATTGAATAGAGGCCGACGTTCAGCCCAAGCGGCCCGCCTTTGGTGGTTCCCTGTCGGCCTCAAGACGTCCGTAAACGAGAGGCGGCGGCGGGCGCCATGAGGGCGGGCGGGTCTGTGTCCGGGTGATTCTGGGAACAGGTCACCAGGCACGGGCCTTAACCCACCCTCCGCGCACGTGCATCTGGAGATTAGAGGCCAACGTTTAGCCCAAGCTGCCCGCCTGTGCTGCGGGACCTGACAGAGTGTCCCCCTCCTGTCTGAAAGTCTGCGCTGACCAGCTGGCTGCGGTCTTCACACAAATCTTCAATAGATCCCTGGAGCAATGTGAAGTTCCATCCTGCTTCAAACAGTCTACTATCGTCCCAGTTCCAAAGAAACCAGCACCCTCAGGATTGAACGACTATAGACCTGTTGCTCTGACGTCTGTGGTCATGAAGTCCTTTGAACGCCTCGTGCTGAACCACATAAAGAACATCACCGGACCTCTGCTAGATCCTCTTCAGTTTGCCTACTGGGCAAACAGGTCTGTGGAGGATGCAGTCATCATCGGACTGCACCACATCCTCGACCACCTTGACAACACAGGAACCTACGCAAGGATCCTGTTTGTGGACTACAGCTCTGCGTTCAATACAATCATCCCAGAACTCCTCATCCCCAAACTTCTCCACCTTGGCGTGTCCCCTACGATCTGCCAGTGGACCCTCAGCTTCCTGACAGGACGGACAGAACAGGTCAGACTGGGAAATATATCATCCACAACACGAACCACGAGCACTGGAGCCCCGCAGGGATGCGTCCTCTCTCCATTGCTCTTCTCTCTCTACATGAACGACTGCACCTCAACGCACCCAGCTGTCAAATTCATAAAGTTCGCAGACGACACCACGGTCATCGGTCTCATCAAAGACGGCGACGAGTCTGCGTACCGACAACAAGTGGAGCAGCTGGAGCTCTGGTGCGGCCGGCACAACCTGGAGCTGAACACGCTCAAGACAGTAGAGATGATCGTGGACTTCAGGAAACATCCATCACCACAGCTACCCCTCACACTATCCAACTGCCTTGTTTCAACCGTTGAGACCTTCAAGTTCCTGGGAATCACAGTCTCCCAGGACATGAAGTGGGAGGTCAACACCAACTCTATCCTGAAAAAGGCCCAACAGAGAATGTACTTCCTGAGGCTGCTAAAGAAGCATGGCCTGCCACAGGAGGTGCTGCAACATTTCTACACGGCTGTCATCGAATCCATCCTGTGTTCTTACATCACTGTTTGGTTCGGGGCCGCCACAAAAATGGACAAAATCCGACTTCAACGGACAGTTAGGGCGGCGGAAAAAATCATTGGCACCGCCCTACCCACTCTCGAGGACTTGCACACTGCAAGAATCCAAACTAGAGCGCGGAAAATCCAACTGGACCCTCCGCACCCTTCCCACCACCTTTTCCAGCTACTCCCCTCAGGCAGGCGCTACCGATCCATGTGCACCAAATCCAGCAGACATTTAAACAGCTTCTTCCCCCAAGCCATTAACTCTTTTAAGTCTTTCAACAGTAGCCAAAATGGAACTGTATCGTGCCACTTAGCAGTTTTTTTGACGACGATACTAGTGCAGCGTGTTCTACCGGAAACAAATTCCTTGTGTGTTCTACATACTTGGCAATAAAGATGATTCTGATTCTGATTCTGTGCTGGTTCCCTGTCGGCCTCATAATCTCCATGGCTTGGCACTTGGAGAATAGAGGCCGACGTTCAGCCCGAGCTGCTCGTCTGTGCTGGTTCCCTGTCGGCCTCCAGACTTCCGTGGACCGGAGCCGGGGGTCCCCGACTGCAGAAGCGGAAGGCGCAGCGGTACGTCGGGTCACCGCCTCTGCCCTGGCCACGGCCCGGACGTGGCCGGCGTCGGGGCACCCTCCCCTTGCCGGTGCCATCGCGACCGGGCCACCTTGGAACCATACCCGAACCATACCTGCATCGCTACAGGAAAAAAAAAAAAACTCTCCCCGCCGTCGGCGACTGTCGTTCTTTCATTTGTAAAGAGTCCTTGGGTGTTTTAAATGCGCTTGGAAAGGAAATGTATAATTATTATTGTCATTTGTCATCCCTTGGTTCCCTCTCACGGCCGCTAGAAGAACTACAATGGCGGACACGTCTAGTCCTCGTAGTCTCAATTGGGGGGCGACTATCGGGAGAAGGATGCTGAGCCTTGATTTGTGGATGTTGTCAAGGAGGACGTGATGGTAGCCGGTGTGAGAGAAGAGGATGAGGAATGCCGACCCAAACCGTCTCAGTCTGGCCTCTCTTACTATCTCTCCTTCTACCTCTTCCTCTTCCTCTTCTCCTCCTCCTTTTCCTTCCGGCTTTTCCCTTCAGGGTTGGCCAGGGCGAATCGGCGTGTTAGATAAGATAACCATAAGAAATTGAGAAATTCCCAATTTACAGAAAAACGTATGAGAGGTAGATGTAGAAGAGTATGTACCTTTATATGTGAATAATTATCAACGATAAAATAAAAATATAAGCACCCGTACTTAAGACCACAACCGCCAGACCCAGGCTTTGCTGCCTGGGGCACCACCATGCCCCCAAGGATCCACCCTCATTGTTGACTCGTGATCACCTAAATTTGCTCATTGAGCATCAAGTCCGTAATATAAAATTCTGTATTTTCCTGTCTTTGCTTTTTACACAGAACCGAGAAAATTCTTTCTTCTGTGGAGTTCAGCCAGCGACGTCATCCCAGAAATTGGATTATCAGATTTACTTCTTTCACCATGTCATGTTTAAAACAGTTATCACCGTACAACAATTAAACTGTTACTCCAGACTCTGATTTATAAAGTACTTTTTGGACAATAATTTCTTTAAACACAGTTTGTGTGTGCGATAGACACTACCCTGGTAGCCGAAAATTCACGTTGCCAACATCTTGCCCACAGCACTGGTGATGTAGCGCTGCTGAACTGCACCGCCATCACAAATACCAGCAATGAACTGCTCAACGACAAGAACCCTGTATCAGAGCGCATCCATCAGCTGGCAGGGCCCGAGCTCAAAGATGAACTGCTCAAACTTAAAGGTTCCAAACACATTTTTATTTGTGTGTTACAAAAATGCTGAGCTCACTTTGGACTGTACAGGTGTTCATTCTAAATGTCTGTACTTACCCTTGTCTTTCCTGTGCAGGATGTCGTACAGGAGAGGCAAAGTATACAAAAGCCTTCAACCTGTCAGCAAGGTTCATCATCCACACAGTGGGACCAAAGTACAAAGCGAAGTACAAAACAGCAGCAGAGAGCTCGCTGTATAGCTGCTACAGGAACATCCTGCAGCTGGCCACGTAAGAATTACAAACTGATTTTTTTTATGTATGTTTGTCGATATATCTATACCATGGGCCTCAAACGCCAGTGCTTGAGGGGCGCTTTCCTGCTTGTTTTTCATCTGCCCCTGCTGTAAAACACCTAATTCAAATAAACAGCTCATCAGCAAATGTGCTATAGTATTATGATTAAAGAAGTAAACTGTACTGTACAATAAAGTCATTTTATTTACCTATGTGACGGTCGTTAATGGCTTGATGGAATGGAGTGTCCAGTTTCCTCAGCATTAAACACTTGATGAGGAACGTAACCGTCTTCTTTCACCATCTTGAGGAATGATCCCTTGTAGGTGCTTTCTCTGTGATAATTGTATCTAGTTCTTCATCAATTGTGATCTGTTTAGCTGGGTTGATAGCTTTTTGCATCAAGTGACTTGTGCGGGTTATTTGTGGAGCCTGATTGATGGGATATTTTAACCTTCCAGTGCTCACTCTGCTTTTGAATTTTCAAATTTGAAACAAGTCTAAATTTCACTGTTTTCTATCCATTTTCTTACCCTTTTTAGGTTTTTTTCTTTTATTTTTCACTTTTGTTTTTTGGTTTAAAATTCTGTCATCTCTTTTCGTGTATGTGTGATTTCTCTCACTCTCTCTGTCTGCTTGTCTCTTTAATGTTTAACCCCCCCACTGCTGGGTTCTTGACCAATCACGTTTAACCGATGACTGGGGGCGGGGAATAGAGCATTAAATGCAGTCGGCTGCCATTTTGTTGTTAGAAGAACGGGCTCGTTCGCGAACGACACATCACTCATTGTGGCAGCTCCGTGTGTATCCTGAAAAATAGTTCGTATGCCAAGGTAAAATTTTCATAAATTTAATGTTTGTAAACCAAAAAGTTCGTAAGCCAAGGGGTTCGTAAACCGAGGTCTCACTGTATAACGGTTTAATTTCTTTTTTTTATTTCATATTTCCATGATGACAGGTGAGGCTGTGCCTCACCTGCCTCCCCTGACTGCACGTCACTGAATAACAGTGTTGCCTTTCAAAGCTTTGCAGGTGTGCTGGTACTCATATTACCTTCGTTCACTTGCCATGACAACATAACATACATTATTTGCGTCTTTTTTATGTATGTGTATTTATTTGTAAATAAACATTTATCAAAAATAAATAATACAACTTGGATATAAAATACTGCATATTTCCCCATTGAGGGGTTATGAAAAGTTTTCTGATATAATGTTCAAAAGATATATACAAGGTGCATTATAAACATTTACTATCCTTTCTCATTGAGAAGTTAAGATAAGGTGAGTGCTTCATTACTTTTATTCACAATATTTTCAAGAACGAGGCAATGTGTTACACAATCCATTCGGTGATGCTGACGACTGTTTGGTCCAACATTGAAATTAACTAACAAAATAAAACAATGTCATACGAATTGTTTTAGGCTAAATTTTTGGGGAATTAACAATCTTGATTAATTGCAGTGCAATGCTAACATTTTTACGTGAACTGTCACAGAGGTGGGTAGGTCAAACAATTTTACTGGTTAGCCATTCACCTGCGGCTGGCCTACCCATCTATCAATGTTTGTCTTTTATTATTTCAAGCTGAACCAAAACGATAATGTCACTCGATAACTCCTTCATTATTATTTTAACCATGCTTCAATTGCTAAATTAGAGTAGCGTAGCACTAATTTTATGACTGGCAGTTGCTCAGCTCTGTCTCCTTCAGGGACGTACAGCTTACAACACACTCACAGAACCAATCCTTCATACTGACGACCAAAACCGGCTTATTGCCAATCTATTGTGGGACACTTAAAAATAAAAGTAAAGATATTCAATCATATTTCTACAGTCAATATTTAAATCATCCCCTTAACTCAAACAAAGAATATTCTTCTTTTCCTTTTCCCCAGCAAATCAGTGTCCTCCATCTTCAGAGGTTTGATTCACATAACTCAAACAATGAATAAACAAAGGAAATGACTTGTACATCTTCTTTACCAGTAGTTAATAAATCGTAGACATCTTTACGTTCTTGTCTATTTCACAAATAATTCAGGTGTATATTCTTTCTTTTTTTCCATGAGATAAAGATGCTTCAAAATATCAAACATCCTGAAATGAGTTGTGTGCTGCTATCACGCAATTGTGTGTCCAAAATTTGTATGACATTGAAGCATATTTTTCCCTGAACATTTTAGTGTAACTCCAAATGTTTCTTCAAGGTCTTGGACTTTTTCCCCTGTTTTACAAAGTAGAAATCTTATGAAACCTAAGCATTGACATGTGATCATCTCTCCTTAAAACAAGGGAACATTCGATGTCATCCGTTGGCTTCAGTGTACTCAGCACCACCAAACGAGGGTACCCGTTGGAGGACGCCACACACATCGCCTTCAGTAAGAGACACAAAATAACACAACTTGTATATTCATAAATAGCAGTGGTTGCACCATTTGTGGGAGTGCAACAGTGACCATGGTAATTACAAAGTTGGATTTTAGCTTGTAGCTTTCAAGGGCAGCATCTAACTCGAATAAAAAGTCATTACACTCTGCTTCGAATGGCAGATTTTTTTGGGTGTACAAAAAAAATCTACATCCAAGATCCAAATAGCTTTTAATCATTTCAAATATTTGTTTTCATTAATATGAACAATAACCTCTACATGACAAAAATGAGATTGACACCTCTGGTCGAGATAAATAGGCAAAGTAAATTTCTCATTCAAAAATACAATACATCCTTTTTCTCATGTGCTAAAGGAGAACACTCTGACCAGAAAAATAAGATCAGTGCAGTTTTTCCCCATGTTAGTGTGGATGAATAGGGCAAATGTGGACAAAAAAACCTTTGATATTCTTGCATGTCAACAGAAACAGTCTACCGGTACTTGCTTGGAACATTCCTCACCATTCAGTAGCAACATAAATTATTTAATTTCTTAATACAAGTCAAAATCGTAGGTTGTATAATGTTTCTGAACCAGAGAAACCATTCCCCCTTGCCGACGCTTGAGATAATCCATGACGAGGGAGCAACCATCAAACCTCTCCGGCTCCTTTAAGTCCGGGACAAAGATCAAACGTCAAGCACTGAGGAGGCTTGAGACTGGGGCTGCACACCAGAGACTGGAACTTGAGGGAGAAATCTATGGACCAGGCACTGGTAGACTTGGGGGCCGATGATTGTTTCATCGACACCTGTATTGCCTCTGTAATCAGTTGTCCGATCGAGGAGCTAGACGTGATTAAACGGTTCTCGATCTCGATGGGCAACTCCTGGCGAAGATTAATCATCAAACGGTTCCACTCAGATCAATCATCGAACGGTTCCACTCAAATAAAAATTATCAGTCAATCGTGTGGAATACCAAAGATTTTACCTCATGCAGTCCCGAGCCATCCCACTGATTCTTGGGTTACCTTGGTTTAAGACCCATAATCCTGTCATTTCGTCGGAGCGTCCCGTAATATCCAGAGTCCATTTTGCTACGAGCGTTGTCTCAGGTTGGCCGCAGGCGGGCGTAGTCTCCTTCGTAGCGAGCCATCTGAATCCATTTGCCTAGATGGTGTACCTCAGTGCTACTACCATTTCCGACAGGTTTTTAGCAAGGTTTTACACGGGATTTAGCAACGACAGCGCCAAATCTCTGCCACTGCATAGGCCATATGATTGTCCCATCGACCTGCAGGCCAATACCCCATTGCCTAACTCCCGATTGGATAAGGTTTTCTATCCTGAACAAGAAGCACTGAGGGAGGGAGGGAATCCTCACCTTCACTGTTGAACATCCAGGGTACGGACTTAGAGAATCTGTGGAGGACGCCAACATCTACCTCCTCCACTTGGCACTGCTGCACCTGGAGATTGCTGGGAGCACGGTGAGGATCATGTTCTTCGATTTCTCCAGTGCCTTCAACACCATCCAGCCTAATCTACTGGGGGACAAACTGCGGCATGTCGGCACCACCTTGGACCATTTTGGATTATAGATTACCTCACAAACCGACCACAGTATGTGAGGGCAAAGAACTGTGAGTCGGAAGGCTTCTCTTCAGCACTGCAGCGGCGCAGGGGACAGTCCTGGCTCCATTCCTCTTCACCCTCTACACCGTGGACTTCAATTACAACAGTCCTACCTGCCCCCTTCAGAAGTTCTCTGATGATTCAGTTATTGTCGGCCTCATGACTGAGGGAGGTAATCGGGAGAACAGGGGACTGACCAAGGACTTTGTGGACTGGTGCCAGCAGAATCGCCTCCAGATCAACACTGGGAAAACCAAGGAGTTGGTCGTGGATTTCTGCAGGAAACAATCCTCCCCTGCACCGTTGAACATCCAAGATACGGACATAGAGAGTGTGACCATGACTGGATGACAGACACAGGTGCCCTAATCAAAAAGGGACAGAGTCACCTCTTCCTACTCAGGAAGCAGGTCTTTTGGAGTTCAGGCGTCAATCCTAAAGACATTCTATGACTCTGTGGTTGCTTCAGCCGTCCACTATGGAATTGTCTGTTGGTCAGGCAGCATCACCAGCCGGGACAGAAACAGACTGGAGCGCCTGGTCAAAAGGGCAGCCTGGGCTGCTCGTTGGACTTTCTGGAGGAGACGAACAACAGACTGATGCTAGCGAAAGTAAAAGCTATGATGGACAGCTCCATCCCCTCGTGCCCAACCTGACAGCACTGGGTAGCTCCTTCAGCCAGAGACTGTTACACCCATATATATATATATATATATATATATATATATATATATATATATATATATATATATATGTGACACCCGTGTATATATATATATATATATATATATATATATATATATATATATATATATATATATATATATATATATATATATATGACATCGATGGACCACTCCTGTACGACTGAGAGCTTACACAGACATATATATATATATGACACCCGTATATATACAGTAAAGTCTCGTTATATCGATATTCAAGGGAGTCCGAAAAAATATCGATATAACCGGGACTATCGATATATCCGACCCTGTTTGCATGTAATTTTCTCCGTGCGTGCATAGAAATGGTATCGATATAACCGGGACTATCGATATATCCGATATCGATATAACGAGACTTTACTATATATATATATACATATATATATATATATGACACCCGTCACATATATATACAGTAAAGTCTCGTTATATCGATATTCAAGGGAGTCCGAAAAAATATCGATATAACCGGGAATATCGATATATCCGATCCTGCGCCGAACTGCATTAAACAAAAGCCGCCAAAAGAGGGCAGCCAAGCGCCATATAAGAAACGGAGCTGGCCATTAGCTCCCTTTTTTTTGGGTGAGAGATGTTCCCCCAATGTTGCCTCAAAATGGCACATATAATTCTTTAATGATTGTAAACATGTATGCTTTAATCTTCAGAACTACAGTGTATTTGAAACATATTCATAACTGGATGTGTAACAAGAAAGCATATTATCCGAATCTGAAGCCATTGTTTGGATTCACAAGCAATGTAAGACGTCTTGGCGTGAAGTCATTTTTATTTGCATTTGAATAAAAAGTGACATCGGCTGTCCTTTAATACACAGTATGGAATGTTAATAATTTTCAAAATCATCGCGTTTCAGCAGACAAAACAAGAAACATTGTTGCAAAAAACGATTGCATTCATATACAGTACAGTGGGCATGTACATAACACAATAGGGAAACTGCAACGCTTACATCTTACTGTATTATGTATACAATATATATATATATAATATATCGATATAAACAACAAAAATGGCCGGCGGGGGATGAAAAGGAGCACCGTAATAACCGGATTATCGTAATAACCGGGTATCGTACTAAACGGTACTAATTATACATAAAAAGACTAGAAATGTGCAAGGGAAATGAAAATAGTATCGTAATAAGCGGTATCGATATAACCGATATCGATATAACGAGACTTTACTGTGTATATATATATATATATATATATATATATATATATATATATATATATATACATACAGTAAAGTCTCGTTATATCGATATTCAAGGGAGTCCGAAAAAATATCGATATAACTGGGACTATCGATATATCCGACCCTGTTTGCATGTAATTTTCTCCATGCGTGCATAGAAATAGTATCGATATAACCGGGACTATCGATATATCCGATATCGATATAACGAGACTTTACTGTGTATATATATATATATATATATATATATATATATATATATATATATATATATATATATATATATATATATATATATATGTGTGTGTGTGACGGGTGTCACAACAGTGACTGTCTTCATCTCCACGATGCTGCCGTATTAATGAGACCAGACACGTGGATGTCTTTTTATTTCTGCAACACAGTATGGCAGAAGGGATGGGTGAAGTCGCATGGGTTTTGTCTTGTGATTAACCTGAATCTTCTCGAGATTGTTCTCAAATGCAAAACATTGTAGATAACAAAACAGACAATTCCAACGTGTGATCGTATAGTGGTTATTTACAGAAAAAGAGAATACAACACAAGTTCACTGTTATTTACAAGATGTCCCTGAACGCATCATGGGCGGAGATTCGGCAGAACACGCGGTGCGCTTGTAATGGCTGGCGCACAGTTCAACCCGCCATGGACACTCACGGGAAAATGAAACACGACACAAGAAACTAAATATTGTTCAATAAAAACGAAATGAAACAATTATTACCTGCAACACAGTATGGCAGAAGGGATGGGTGAAGTCGCATGAGTTTCGTCTTGTGATTAACTGCACAATAGAAAAGCACTATGAAGCACATGTGCTCCAAAGTTCCACTCGACAAAACGTGAAGTAAATAATGACACAAAAAGTAATCTGGACTCGAAATGAATAAGGGAACTAATTAGATAACACTAGACAGTATATAAGGGGAAACAAAATAAGATATTGTCATGAAAATGCGCGTTAATCGAGACCAACAGAAAATTGCGTTATACATTTATATACATATATACATATATGTGTATATTACATATACACATATATATATATATATATATATATATATATATATATATATATATATATATACACATATATATATGTACATACGTATATGTATGTATATATGTACATACGTATATGTATGTATATATGTATGTATATATATATGTATGTGTATATATATATATATATATATATATATATATATATATATATATATATATATATATATATATATATATATATATATATATATATATATATATATCGATGAGAAGGTTTCTTCAGCCGTCATCTGTACAAAAGTGAAGGTTTCGGACGTTTCACCTCCTATCCAAGAGGCTTCGTCAGCGAACTAAAGTCTGACTGTTCGTATCGGCCCCATTTATATATCCCTAATGTCCTGCTCTCTGTGTTCCGGCAAATAAACATCCTACTTGTTTGATCTAAACAAAGACCATCTCGAGTCTTTATTCTCCCAAATGCATCGTAAACACGCTGCAGATCTCAACAGCGTACCATGCAGACAGACACCCTCCCTCAGCCCCATTTCGCCTCGGACCCCTCGTGATCGACTTGTGACCACTCAGGTGCGATTGAGTAGTTAGACACCCACCCCTGCTCTGTTGTTTCTGTTACAAAAAAGAGTTTGGTGAATTCGGCAGCTGCTCATCAGCAAACGTTAATGTGTCCTTTTTCAGATTACCTTTGTGCTTTTATGTTTGTTTGAGGAAAATCATTCAACATAGACAATAAATCAACTTCAAGATCTACTAATCATTACAAAGTGACACATCAACCAATCCACTAAGCACTTCAACCATTAGTGTGTGGGCCTTCCAACTGCGGATGTGACTGTGTGAAGAATTAGCCAATTCCATTCTAAATAATGCTAAATGTGGGTGCGTGAGTGACATATTCCTTTTAAAGTTCCCCTCATTAATCCCAAATAAAGTTAGGATTTCCCTGGCATTTGTGTGGTGTCCTCCAGAAGGATTGTTGCAAACATCATGCTTATAAATGAAATTTATTATTATTATTATTATTATTATTATTATTATTATTATTATTATTATTATTATTATTACTACTACTACTATTTGGAACAGTTCAGAATTACCTCAATTTCTCACATACGCATGATGGCCCAGCACCCTTGCACCTACTCCTTACTTGTGTAACAACATTCTCGGTTATTTGGTCGTCCCTTTTTAAACCTGTTCTAATTTAACAGGTTTATTTTTGCATTAATGGTGGAACAAAATATCCATACCCAGTATCTTGGTCACATGTTTTTTTTAAATCACATCATCCTGGAATTTGAGGAGGTCATACGGACTTATTATATCCATAGTATTTGTTCACAGGAACAGTCCGCAGGTTCTTGGAGAAGCATGGAAGCACTATAGAGGCAGTCGTGTTCGCTGTGACCGACACAGAGGAGGTTTGTTCGACTTTGGTCCATCAATTGAACATGGATGTGAGGAATACCATATATTGAGTATGATTCTGTAGGTAGTGTACAGGAAATTGCTGCCTCTCTACTATCCCCGTTCGAAGGAGGAAGAGAGGCTGTGCCTGCCTCTCGTGCCGGCTGATATTGGTAACTCAGAAGGCGAGCCTGTTGTTCCTGAGAGGCAAATCCGCATCACTGAGAAACCAGGAAACTTAGAAGGTAAAACATTCTCACACTACACTTCTTTTAGGAACATTGCTCGATTGTATTGATTTTTTTATCAGTCCCACACAATTGCTGTATAAGAGCTTCAACAAAGGATCCAGAATTCATGGACCTGTGCCTTATACACAGAACCCAGATTGGTGTGATATTGCTGTGAGTCTGAACACAAAATAACACAAAGGCTTGAAACAAATGATGATTTTTCATAATTAAAAAAACACAGGCTTGCAAATAATTACAATTTTAATAATTTTGTTGAATTTTACGGGCAGGTCTTGATTGTCTATTTGTCTGTCCGTCCGTCCACCAGTCCACCCATCCGCCTGCGGGCGGGCGTACGTAAAAAAAAAAAACATTATGCTACACCAGCGGCTGAAACTTGCCATTGTATCTTACAAATTGCTGAAGATAGAAGAATTGAGCATCAGGGTACTTCTTGCCCCTTTCAAGGAGCATTTCCACATGTTGCGTGACGTGATGGTTCTTCAGCAACGTCTCCAAACAGTCATTTTCACAGTATTCAGATTAAATTGCAGTACTTGTGTTGGATTAATTTTTAAAAAATGAAATAAAAAACTTGATCTATGCTCCTTCAAAGTAGCCTGTTAGATGTGCAGTGATTCCATCTCTGCCAACAATCAATATACTTTCTGGATAGACAACATAAGGACATGAAATTTCTTTAGCCAATTTTGAGGTTTAAGTGTTTAGTTGGTTGAGTCAAAGTGTTCTGCCCAGCGCTCAAGTATGAGCAGTTTGTCCTTAAGTACCACAGAACCGTCTGCAGATCTGACTGGGACAATGTGTTGTCTTTGTGGACATTGCAAGGATTTTACAGCATCATAGAAAGTGTGTGTTGTTGTCTGCATGCCTCTGGATTTCTTGGGCCTTGCTCAGCCACCACTTCTTTTCCATAATGCTCAGCTGTTTCTGTGTTTCATCACGAATGGCCTTATATTGAGGGAGAGAAGTGGAGAGTGAGGGTTGGAGAGAAGTGCGGCATGGGCTTTGCACTAGTTCTCCAGAAGCTCCTGTGTGGCAGCTGTAGTTGAGACACCTTCGGGGTTGATGTTTCTTATGAGGAGGTCCAATTCTCAGCTCGAGCCTGGACTTGATCAGTCCAGCATTCAGCCCCAGGCATGGCCCGTGTAATGCCGACCTCATTTAGGTCTCGTTGCTTGTGATGTAGTCCAGTACGTGCCAATGTTTGGAACTGGGGTGCATCCATAATGTGATGTACTTCTTTTTCATCTGAAAGATGGTGTTGGTTACAATCAGCTGATGCTCAGAGCACAGAGTGAGGAGTCGGATGCCATTGCTGTTTAATTTTCCTGTCCCGTGCCTTCCGATTACTTGTTACTCGAGCCTGGGATCAGTACCTACTCGGGCATTGTAGTCACCCATCGGAACAAGTTTATCAGAGGCAGGGATTTTAGATATAGTTGCATCCAGGGACTTGTAGAAGGCATCTTTGATGCTGTCGTCAGCATCCAAGGTGGGAGCATAGGCACTGATTAGAGTGGCAACCTTTCACCAGCCGTTCACTGATGCCTTGGGGGGACTCAGGGATGTTACTGAGTAAGCTGCTTTTCACAGCAAAGCCAACTCCATGGAGTCTTCGCTCATTCTCTGGGAGACCCCTGCAGAAGAAGGTGTAGCCCTCACCAACTTCTATGTGAGTCCTCACCTGAGAGCTGAGTCTCACTCAGTGCCCCAAAATCGATGTTATACCTCCTGAGCTCAGGTGTAATGAGGGCAGTTCGTCTTCGAGGTCTCACGATCCCGTCTCGAACATCAAGGATGGCGTGAACATTCCAGGGAGCCAGATTCATCGTCATGGGTTTAATTATACAGTAAAGTCTCGTTATATCGATATCGGATATATCGATAGTCCCGGTTATATCGATACTATTTCTATGCACGCACGGAGAAAATTACATGCAAACAGGGTCGGATATATCGATAGTCCCGGTTATATCGATATTTTTTCGGACTCCCTTGAATATCGATATAACGAGACTTTACTGTATTTTGTTTTCAACCGCCGAGGTGGGATGCCTTGGTGGCTGCTGTAGTTGCAAACTTGGCCACACCCACTGTATTCCAGTGGCATGAGTGAGGACTCAAGACAACCTTCAGGTGAGTGCGGTTGCAGGGGACTGCTGGTAGTCTGATCTTCCTATGCCTATCCCCGGGTGCGGGTTTGGCATCACTCTTTGTATGGCCTCTACCTTTTGACCTGTTCGGCTTGGGTGACCCGACCAGAAGTTCAAGACTCCAGCCGACATAGCTCTTGGCTCATGGAGACACGCAAAGTGCCTCACGACGATAAGGTGGTGTTCCCAGTCGAGACGCACACACACACACACACACACACACACACACACACACACACACACACACACACACACACACACAAACACACTTGACTAAACCTAAAAAACGTTCTTTGGTTTTACACATATTTTTATAGTGTTCATATTTATAAATCAGGTACATTATTTTTTTACGTTTCGTAACAGGTGATTCAGAAGAGGAAAATCTGGAGTCCGAACTGGACCGGGTGGGCAATCACGCCTTTGCCCGGATGGAGGGTGATGTTGACAAGCAACGCAAGTTTATTTTGCAGGGTCACATGTCGGAGGCAGCAATGCAAAAACAGCACCAGAGGAAGTAAGCGCGCCAGTGACAAACTCTAAAATCGTTTCCAACAGAACTCATTCTGTTGACATAAATACCTTCATCACATGTGTTGAAATCACTTTATTTCCCTTTGTTATGATAAGTCAAAAAACTTTTTAGATTACGTAAACTCACCAAACTTTGCAAACATATTGAGGCAAAAATGTGGATAACTTAAGGGGCGCTGATGCACATTTTTTATGTGGTTTTCCAAATGGTTCCTGCTCAGTTACTGAAGTTCATTTCATCACCGGCCATGGTTGGAAACGATGGATGATTTGACAACTTTTTGTGTGTCTCTCCTTAGCTACAACCGCTGGTTGTGTCGAGCCAGAGCAGAGGACCTCTCTGATATCGCCGCCCTAAAAGCATTATATCAGACAGGTATTATTTTTTAGGTTGCATGTGTATCTGCACAAATAAGGTAGAAGCACAGGCAAAGCTTGGATTGGATTGGATGTACCTTTATTCGTTTCGCAGTGGAGAAATGTACTGTTGGAATCTAATTCCTGTTTCTCTTCTGAGCTAACATTACCTTACTACCCGTGCTATGGTGTTTGAAATGTTCTGGAACATCAGTTCCCCAGATCGAATCATGGGGCTTAAACGATACTCTTCTTTTGACATGATGGTGCACTGGACGACTGGTAACAATGAAAGTATTGTCGGTTACAGTAACAGGTGCGCACAAACCGGAGGCTCACGGAGGAATAAAGGAATATACTTTCCAACCGCATAACCACCAAAGATTTGAAGATACGGGCAAAACAGTGACTTGGTGTTTAACGGTAGCACATATAAACATCTATACTCATCTATAAAACCCAAATTTTGACCCGTACTGTACATTGCAACTCATACTGGTAGTCGCAACCCGCTCTCGGTCATAACCTGATTTTCAGTTTCCAAAATGGTATCTAAACTTGGAACAATCTCTCCTCTCGAAGCATTGCGAAGAACCGGAAAATGTTGATCAGGTCTATGCAACGATATTAACATATATGCAGCTCTAGCCATTTTATCTCCGAATACTTTTGAATGCACGCGTTGTTGTGTCACACAATGAGGCATATAAGAGCATACAAAACAATTACTTTTCCTATTTTGTTTAGCAATTAGTGTAGCATAACGATACCACATGTTTGATAACAACGGATTCCAGTCATGTTTTTCTCCTGCAAACGGTTGATATAATGCGTCCATGACACCTGAACTTTGGACCGTTTTGTCAGGTGTTTCCATCCAGACTGTCAGTCTGATATGTGGTTTATGCTGGAAAGGCGATGTCGCGACTGGTGATGCCACAGATGACAGCATGCATATAGTTACGGGAAAACCAATGCGATTTTCACGAAACTCAGGACAGAGTCTCAAGTCCATGCATCCTGCAATATTGTGAGTTATGATAGCAAGTTGGATATCTGTCATCGTGCCAGTTCCAGTTCCTAACCAGTTCCCCCGAGCTATCTTGACAATAGTTCGTTTTGCTTTTTGGGCACAGCTATCTCGAACCCATTTTGTGTTGGGCTTGGAATGGACCACAACGGAATCCCAACCAGTAGTCCAAGCCTTCCCCAACTCTATACAAGCGTACCAAGAATCTTGAGGATAATCGCTTCCATTTTGTCGTGCTTTGTTCGCGAGGACGCTAAGGGGAAATGAGAGCGCTCAAGTATGAGCAGTTTGTCCTTAAGTACCACAGAACCGTCTGCAGATCTGACTGGGACAATGTGTTGTCTTTGTGGACATTGCAAGGATTTTACAGCATCATAGAAAGTGTGTGTTGTTGTCTGCATGCCTCTGGATTTCTTGGGCCTTGCTCAGCCACCACTTCTTTTCCATAATGCTCAGCTGTTTCTGTGTTTCATCACGAATGGCCTTATATTGAGGGAGAGAAGTGGAGAGTGAGGGTTGGAGAGAAGTGCGGCATGGGCTTTGCACTAGTTCTCCAGAAGCTCCTGTGTGGCAGCTGTAGTTGAGACACCTTCGGGGTTGATGTTTCTTATGAGGAGGTCCAATTCTCAGCTCGAGCCTGGACTTGATCAGTCCAGCATTCAGCCCCAGGCATGGCCCGTGTAATGCCGACCTCATTTAGGTCTCGTTGCTTGTGATGTAGTCCAGTACGTGCCAATGTTTGGAACTGGGGTGCATCCATAATGTGATGTACTTCTTTTTCATCTGAAAGATGGTGTTGGTTACAATCAGCTGATGCTCAGAGCACAGAGTGAGGAGTCGGATGCCATTGCTGTTTAATTTTCCTGTCCCGTGCCTTCCGATTACTTGTTACTCGAGCCTGGGATCAGTACCTACTCGGGCATTGTAGTCACCCATCGGAACAAGTTTATCAGAGGCAGGGATTTTAGATATAGTTGCATCCAGGGACTTGTAGAAGGCATCTTTGATGCTGTCGTCAGCATCCAAGGTGGGAGCATAGGCACTGATTAGAGTGGCAACCTTTCACCAGCCGTTCACTGATGCCTTGGGGGGACTCAGGGATGTTACTGAGTAAGCTGCTTTTCACAGCAAAGCCAACTCCATGGAGTCTTCGCTCATTCTCTGGGAGACCCCTGCAGAAGAAGGTGTAGCCCTCACCAACTTCTATGTGAGTCCTCACCTGAGAGCTGAGTCTCACTCAGTGCCCCAAAATCGATGTTATACCTCCTGAGCTCAGGTGTAATGAGGGCAGTTCGTCTTCGAGGTCTCACGATCCCGTCTCGAACATCAAGGATGGCGTGAACATTCCAGGGAGCCAGATTCATCGTCATGGGTTTAATTATACAGTAAAGTCTCGTTATATCGATATCGGATATATCGATAGTCCCGGTTATATCGATACTATTTCTATGCACGCACGGAGAAAATTACATGCAAACAGGGTCGGATATATCGATAGTCCCGGTTATATCGATATTTTTTCGGACTCCCTTGAATATCGATATAACGAGACTTTACTGTATTTTGTTTTCAACCGCCGAGGTGGGATGCCTTGGTGGCTGCTGTAGTTGCAAACTTGGCCACACCCACTGTATTCCAGTGGCATGAGTGAGGACTCAAGACAACCTTCAGGTGAGTGCGGTTGCAGGGGACTGCTGGTAGTCTGATCTTCCTATGCCTATCCCCGGGTGCGGGTTTGGCATCACTCTTTGTATGGCCTCTACCTTTTGACCTGTTCGGCTTGGGTGACCCGACCAGAAGTTCAAGACTCCAGCCGACATAGCTCTTGGCTCATGGAGACACGCAAAGTGCCTCACGACGATAAGGTGGTGTTCCCAGTCGAGACGCACACACACACACACACACACACACACACACACACACACACACACACACACACACACACACACACACACACACAAACACACTTGACTAAACCTAAAAAACGTTCTTTGGTTTTACACATATTTTTATAGTGTTCATATTTATAAATCAGGTACATTATTTTTTTACGTTTCGTAACAGGTGATTCAGAAGAGGAAAATCTGGAGTCCGAACTGGACCGGGTGGGCAATCACGCCTTTGCCCGGATGGAGGGTGATGTTGACAAGCAACGCAAGTTTATTTTGCAGGGTCACATGTCGGAGGCAGCAATGCAAAAACAGCACCAGAGGAAGTAAGCGCGCCAGTGACAAACTCTAAAATCGTTTCCAACAGAACTCATTCTGTTGACATAAATACCTTCATCACATGTGTTGAAATCACTTTATTTCCCTTTGTTATGATAAGTCAAAAAACTTTTTAGATTACGTAAACTCACCAAACTTTGCAAACATATTGAGGCAAAAATGTGGATAACTTAAGGGGCGCTGATGCACATTTTTTATGTGGTTTTCCAAATGGTTCCTGCTCAGTTACTGAAGTTCATTTCATCACCGGCCATGGTTGGAAACGATGGATGATTTGACAACTTTTTGTGTGTCTCTCCTTAGCTACAACCGCTGGTTGTGTCGAGCCAGAGCAGAGGACCTCTCTGATATCGCCGCCCTAAAAGCATTATATCAGACAGGTATTATTTTTTAGGTTGCATGTGTATCTGCACAAATAAGGTAGAAGCACAGGCAAAGCTTGGATTGGATTGGATGTACCTTTATTCGTTTCGCAGTGGAGAAATGTACTGTTGGAATCTAATTCCTGTTTCTCTTCTGAGCTAACATTACCTTACTACCCGTGCTATGGTGTTTGAAATGTTCTGGAACATCAGTTCCCCAGATCGAATCATGGGGCTTAAACGATACTCTTCTTTTGACATGATGGTGCACTGGACGACTGGTAACAATGAAAGTATTGTCGGTTACAGTAACAGGTGCGCACAAACCGGAGGCTCACGGAGGAATAAAGGAATATACTTTCCAACCGCATAACCACCAAAGATTTGAAGATACGGGCAAAACAGTGACTTGGTGTTTAACGGTAGCACATATAAACATCTATACTCATCTATAAAACCCAAATTTTGACCCGTACTGTACATTGCAACTCATACTGGTAGTCGCAACCCGCTCTCGGTCATAACCTGATTTTCAGTTTCCAAAATGGTATCTAAACTTGGAACAATCTCTCCTCTCGAAGCATTGCGAAGAACCGGAAAATGTTGATCAGGTCTATGCAACGATATTAACATATATGCAGCTCTAGCCATTTTATCTCCGAATACTTTTGAATGCACGCGTTGTTGTGTCACACAATGAGGCATATAAGAGCATACAAAACAATTACTTTTCCTATTTTGTTTAGCAATTAGTGTAGCATAACGATACCACATGTTTGATAACAACGGATTCCAGTCATGTTTTTCTCCTGCAAACGGTTGATATAATGCGTCCATGACACCTGAACTTTGGACCGTTTTGTCAGGTGTTTCCATCCAGACTGTCAGTCTGATATGTGGTTTATGCTGGAAAGGCGATGTCGCGACTGGTGATGCCACAGATGACAGCATGCATATAGTTACGGGAAAACCAATGCGATTTTCACGAAACTCAGGACAGAGTCTCAAGTCCATGCATCCTGCAATATTGTGAGTTATGATAGCAAGTTGGATATCTGTCATCGTGCCAGTTCCAGTTCCTAACCAGTTCCCCCGAGCTATCTTGACAATAGTTCGTTTTGCTTTTTGGGCACAGCTATCTCGAACCCATTTTGTGTTGGGCTTGGAATGGACCACAACGGAATCCCAACCAGTAGTCCAAGCCTTCCCCAACTCTATACAAGCGTACCAAGAATCTTGAGGATAATCGCTTCCATTTTGTCGTGCTTTGTTCGCGAGGACGCTAAGGGGAAATGAGACTATTCCTGCAGCCTGTAGTGGAAAGCAGGCTACAGGATGTGCCATATTTGGGCACTTATTTGACGTTGTTGGATATAATAGTGGAATTTCGCAGGCTGATAGAGTGTGGGGCTCCATGTGATGTCATCTGGATTGCCCCCACGAGTCCGTACAGCAAGATGATGTGGACCAAACACATAGCTAGTGAGTAGTTTGGCTCCGTCTGTCTTCCACCTTGATGGCAGTTGGCGTTGTGATCAGCACGGTGAATGGCCCCTCCCACTTTGGTGCAGACCAGGTCTTCCTCCTGATTGCCTTGATCAGCACCTCGTCTCCGGGGGCGCAGCCTCTGTTCCTGTGGAGGGAACAAAGAGGACTACGGCAGTACACATGTGGAATGTACTACTCTTTTGTTGTTAACATTTCACACAACCATTTTGCCAACAAACCACCTGGATCTGATTCATTCTTTTGCCAGGGCACACCTTTCCATAATGGGAGGATGAAATGTCTGCCATGTAAGATCTCAAAAGGCGTTAAGCCATTATTAGTGGGTGTTTTCATATGTAATTTAACAAAAACAGACATTCAGGCCATGGTTTGCCTGTTGTACATCATTTTTCTGAGTCGATTTTTTTATCGTACCATTCGTTCTTTCAAGTCAGGTCGTACAAATGTCATCATCTTTTTTTTCCAACTTCTTTTTGGCAAAACGGTAACATAGTCAAAGAAGCTTTGTTACCTGTACTTTCTAGATTTTGGAACAAAGCGATTGATACAGTCATGTTTTCGTCTTCAGTCGGTGAAACAAGACGTCAATGTACAAAAGAATTTGAGAAGTCACAGGATTTCTAAACTCAGCAGTACATGCAGACAAAAAAATGGTGCAATGACTGAGTCCCCCCCAGTAAGGGACATGTGTGCTCCAGTCTGCTCTTTTTCTGAAAACACATCTGGTCTTCTATAAGCAGGAAGAAGGGGTGAGAGGGAGGGTGGGGGACAGAGAGGGCAGTCGTTTAGAAGGAGTGGTGGAGGACCCCGCGCGCAGATCCCCCCCCTGACCTCTGACTGGTTAGTTTTTTTGTCTGTCCTTGTAAGGGAGGCGTTTATCAGCGCCCATCTTTGAAGACCTAGCTTTTTCATTTTTTCCAGTTTTCTTAAATTGGTTAACATATGGAATACTCATCAGCAGATTCAGGAATACAGCTGGGGTTTCTGAAAACACCTTCAAAGAATCCTCTGAAAATGTTTTCATCTTCCCCACTTTTTTTATGAATTTCGTATCCTGCTGGATTGGGGTTTCAAACGTAGCGATCCGAAGAGGCGTCACTAGTCACGAGTAAAGAACTTCTTACGCATTGGCCGGAATTTAAGGTGATCCGCCGTGATCGAACCAAAAATTTGCGTTACTAACCTTAGATACGTGGATTAATTGCGAATAGAATAACTTTTGGCCACAAAGAATTCCACAATATATTCAAACAAAATGGCTGCGTGCTGGCGCGTCACCCACCTTGAAAACTCGTCGAACTCAACCGTGTAGTCAGGTCAGGATGAAGAGGAGCTCCACCACGCCGAATGGCAGCAACTTTTCTTTCCGCTCTCGTTTAAGTAAAAAAACAGGCATCACCGAGGCGACGACCCCCTCGTCTCTTGTGGGCAACCCACAAACAGACGTCACCAAAGGCAGGGAGCCTTTGTCTCTCGTCAACAGAAACGCGCAGGCGGGCACCCCCCAACCGCTCTGGACTCGACTCTTGGCTCTGGTTGCTCGGCACCAATTTATGTTGGAATCTAATTCCTGTTTCTCTTCTGGTTCCGAGTTCAATGGAGTCTTATGATTAAATACCAACGGGGACGATAGATGGTGAACAGAAAAGACTACTTTATTCTAGTAAAACAATAGAAGAACATCTCTCGTCGGAGCGGGAAAGCCAAGAGCACAAAGCCCGCCACTTCAAGCAAGTTTAACTCACACAGCAGCGATCTGTCGTCCAATCAGCTACGGACAAGTGTTGGAAGAACATTAGACTGAAATTTGATACTTGTTACACTCTACATACGCAACTAGTTAACTAATAAGCTGCATACATCCATATAGACTAAACTAAACATGCAATAACATAAGATGTACTAAACTAAACATGAAATAACAAGATGTTTACGGATGTGTATAAAAACACTCTATCTTTTACATTTACACAGCAGCAAAGTAATGAAAGGAAGAGGAAATGACAGAAAGAAGTAGAAACACAAAATACAGGAGCTGCTGGAAAGGTAGCCACTCTTGCGGCGCCATCTTGAAGTCTAAAAAACAAAAAAAAAACTAATATGACAACACAAAGACACAGAGAGACATTCATTCTTCTTGTCTACCTTTCACAAAGTTGCAAATATATCCATTAGATGGCAGTGTTGGTCCGTCTTGTGTAGTGGTTGATAGGACGCCATGTGCACACAAAAGCTGAATGCCGACGCGCCCGACCCGCCACCTCGCCTCGAAGCAGAACGAACTGTCTCAAAGAGCCAGAGGTGGCAGCACCGGCCGGTGGCCCGACGCAGCATTCTCGTGGCTGCGATCCCAAGCGCCAAAGCCTGACCTTCCTCAGCTCTCGGCCGGAATCAGGGAAACCCTCCCCGTTCTCGTCGCGGCGGTCCCGCAAGGCTGAACGCTGACGCCCACCCGCCTCGGCTCTAGTCCTGGCCGCACCGCGTCCGGCGTCAGTGGACACTCCCCCCTATGGTGCCATTATGTGGTCGATGGCTGTGTGAGAGTGAGATGCTGGCTCGCTGGCCAAAATTGTCTGAGGCCTTGCACGTTGCGGTGCCAAGTGTAGAATCCACCTTGGGCTAAGCTAACAGTTTCTCTCACTATTGACAATTTGACCTTTTCTCCCTCCCATCAGGTGACAAGTCTAGGTGTCATTCTTGACAGCACACTTTTCCACTCCCATATAAATAACTTCCACCTACGCAATATCAATCATCTTCGCCCGTCTCTCACTCCTCACACCACTGCTATCCTCGTTCATAGTCTTGTCACCTCCCGGATTGACTATTGCAATTCACTTCTCTTTGGTGTGCCTCAGAAACTTCTCCACAAACTTCAACTCATCCAGAATTCTTCAGCCCGGATCATCACCAGAGCCTCATCCTTTCACCACATCACCACCTCCAAGAGCTGCACTGGCTCTCGGTCAAATATAGAATCAACATTCTTCTTTATACATTTAAAGCTATCCATAATCTGGCCTCCGCATACATAGCTGACCTTCTTCAAATTTATATTCCCTCTCGTTCCCTCAGAACCCAACTATTTAAAATTGAATTTTCTGTGTAGTTCTCTCTCGTTTCTGTTTGTAATTGTATTATATTTATTGCATTGTATTTGTGATTGTATTTCATTTATTATCGTACTATCGTCCTTTTGAGCTTTGAAAGGCGCTTAAAATTTAATGTATTATTATTATTATTATCCATCCATCCATTTTCCGTACCGCTTATTCCTCATTAGGGTTGCGGGGGGTGCTGGAGCCTATCTCAGCTGTCTTCGGGCACGAGGCGGGGGACACCCTTAATTGGTTGCCAGCCAATCGCAGGGCACACAAAGACGAACAACAGTCACTCTCACACTCACACCTAGGGACAATTTGGAGTTGTCAATCTGCCTGTCATGCATGTTTTTGGAGTGTGGGAGGAAACCGGAGGACCCGGAGAAAGCCCACGCGGGTCCAGGGAGAACATGCAAAGTCCACACAGGGCGGCCGGACCGGGACGCGAACCGGCGACCTCTGCACTGTGAAGCCGTTGTGCTAACCACTCAACTACCGGACCGCCCTATTATTATTATTATTATTATTATTATTATTATTATTATTATTATTATTTAAAATAAAAAAATAGGGTCTGTCGGACTTGGTCGTAAGTACGAGTGGTCGCAAGTCGCGCCACCCGTAGTTACCCACCCAGCAAATTGGTCTGGCCCAGCTAAGGGCCACACATGGCAGTGCACACGGCCCACTTAATGATGGTCCTGAAGTGGCCCACATCTGGTATATACAATGCGGGCATAAGCCACAATGTATAACCATATCTTGCCCTGGCTCCTGATGTCAGACGAGGCTCCTGATGTCAGCCATAATTCAACATTAGAGTCATTTATTAATCGAAAAATCAAGCATTAATCAAAAATAAGAACAAGAAGATTATTTGATAACAAAATGGGCATTGGCCTGTACGGGGATGGTACGATCCAGCGTGTCCTGCTCCTGCAATGATGTGGGGGCGAGAGCGCGTAGCTGTTTGTAAGGGCTTTTATTAAGACTGGTAGATGTGACGTAATTGACCGGATGTGTAATGAAACTGAGGTTTAAGATAATAAAACGATGTTTAAAGTGTGTTTGTATTTGTATAGTGAATTACCTTAACATATCCCCTCTGACAAACAAATTTAACATCGGTACAGGTGACTAAAAAAGGAGGAAAAGAAAATCATAAACTAAAATAACTACCATTAAAATGGAAACACAATATCTAAGTAAAGTAATGTCCTTAGTTACATCAATCAAGTCTTCGTGGCATGGTTTCTTCCGGGCTGGTATTTACCAGGAGGACGAGGAGAAACGATTCTGTTCTGTAACATTTATTTGCAAGCAGACCCCAGGGTGTGACACGGATGAGCAGATGCGCATGTCATCCGAAAAAAGGCATGTGAATCGTTGACGTGGCTCCAGTGTTTCATTGCCGTGCTCCCGGAATATCCTTCACGATCGATGTCCTGGTGAATCCAGACGATCCTCGCAGCTTGTCAACGGTCCATCCCATGTCAGTGTGGCTCTGTGCTTCCCTCGACCATCTTCTCCAGGGTGTAGCCTCTTGTGCTGTGATCCCCGCAGCTGTGCGCCCCACAGCACAAGAGGAAAGGAGACTTGTGGCAGGTCACATGTCGACTGGATGTTTTTTTTTTTTGGGGGGGGGGGGGGGGGTTTCTACACGTAACACATTTCACTCGCTCCGATGGACCATCAAACATCTTCGCTCAGGACGTCCATCTGTCGATACAAACCAGTTTTGTCTTTGGCAACCCTGGTTGTCGGTGCCCAGGAGTTCTCCTCCTCTCGAGAATTCCCCTTCTCTCGATTCTGAAAGTAGCTGGTTAGTGTGGAAACTTTATACAATTCAATTGTCCTTTGGCAACATAAAATTCCTACTTATTTCAAACCGATAAACACGTTAAGGCAAAAATTAGTGCATCCAAAAGATAGGCTACCAAATGAAAAACAAAGTAATGTAGTTTATTCCATACAATGTAAGAATGAAAATTGTAAAGAGCAGTACATTGGGGAGACTCAACAAATTCTCAAAAAAAGACTTTATCAACATCGCAGGGATAATATAAGTGGACCTCAATCGGCAGTACATTTGCACCTAAAAGCTAGCAACCACTCATTTGACGACAATGAGGTTAAAATCTTAGCGAAAGAACATCGATGGTTTGAAAGGGGGGTAAAAGAAGCGATTCTTATAAAACAACAAAATCCTTCATTAAACCGGTCTGGTGGGGTGAGGTTCAATTTGGATCGTTCATACAATAGCCTGCTTAGGCAAAACAGGTTAGGCAACTTTCGTAATGCTGATGAGGGTCATTATGCTGATGAGGTGATACCGGTGGGAGTGGGGGTAATAGGCCAGTCGTTAGTCAGGAATGTAGGAACAATCAGTGGGGCCACAGGGAGGGGTCCTCTGCCCCCCCAACCTGAGAGTAGGGACCTATCATAGCTGTGTCCGGCGCCACCATGTCTGGACATTAGGGATATATAAATGGGGCCGATACGACCAGTCAGACTTTATGTTAAGCAGATTCCTTACTTACAGACAGTGTATTGTAGGTGTTCAAATACCTGACATGTTTCGGCGACTACTTCCGCCTTCTGCTTAACATTAGTTATCAAGTAGACAGGATGAATTTAGTACAACGAACAGTCAGAGTTTAGTTCGCTGACGAAGCCTCTTGGATAGGAGGCGAAACGTCCGAAACCTTCACTTTTGTACAGATGACGGCTGAAGGAACCTCATCGATGGACCACTCCTGTACTGACTGAGAGCTTACACAGACGTAATGTATGGAATAAGTAAAATCAGGGAAACCCTCCCCGTTCTCGTCGCGGCGGTCCCGCAAGGCTGAACGCTGACGCCCACCCGCCTCGGCTCTAGTCCTGGCCGCACCGCGTCCGGCGTCAGTGGACACTCCCCCCTATGGTGCCATTATGTGGTCGATGGCTGTGTGAGAGTGAGATGCTGGCTCGCTGGCCAAAATTGTCTGAGGCCTTGCACGTTGCGGTGCCAAGTGTAGAATCCACCTTGGGCTAAGCTAACAGTTTCTCTCACTATTGACAATTTGACCTTTTCTCCCTCCCATCAGGTGACAAGTCTAGGTGTCATTCTTGACAGCACACTTTTCCACTCCCATATAAATAACTTCCACCTACGCAATATCAATCATCTTCGCCCGTCTCTCACTCCTCACACCACTGCTATCCTCGTTCATAGTCTTGTCACCTCCCGGATTGACTATTGCAATTCACTTCTCTTTGGTGTGCCTCAGAAACTTCTCCACAAACTTCAACTCATCCAGAATTCTTCAGCCCGGATCATCACCAGAGCCTCATCCTTTCACCACATCACCACCTCCAAGAGCTGCACTGGCTCTCGGTCAAATATAGAATCAACATTCTTCTTTATACATTTAAAGCTATCCATAATCTGGCCTCCGCATACATAGCTGACCTTCTTCAAATTTATATTCCCTCTCGTTCCCTCAGAACCCAACTATTTAAAATTGAATTTTCTGTGTAGTTCTCTCTCGTTTCTGTTTGTAATTGTATTATATTTATTGCATTGTATTTGTGATTGTATTTCATTTATTATCGTACTATCGTCCTTTTGAGCTTTGAAAGGCGCTTAAAATTTAATGTATTATTATTATTATTATCCATCCATCCATTTTCCGTACCGCTTATTCCTCATTAGGGTTGCGGGGGGTGCTGGAGCCTATCTCAGCTGTCTTCGGGCACGAGGCGGGGGACACCCTTAATTGGTTGCCAGCCAATCGCAGGGCACACAAAGACGAACAACAGTCACTCTCACACTCACACCTAGGGACAATTTGGAGTTGTCAATCTGCCTGTCATGCATGTTTTTGGAGTGTGGGAGGAAACCGGAGGACCCGGAGAAAGCCCACGCGGGTCCAGGGAGAACATGCAAAGTCCACACAGGGCGGCCGGACCGGGACGCGAACCGGCGACCTCTGCACTGTGAAGCCGTTGTGCTAACCACTCAACTACCGGACCGCCCTATTATTATTATTATTATTATTATTATTATTATTATTATTATTATTATTATTATTTAAAATAAAAAAATAGGGTCTGTCGGACTTGGTCGTAAGTACGAGTGGTCGCAAGTCGCGCCACCCGTAGTTACCCACCCAGCAAATTGGTCTGGCCCAGCTAAGGGCCACACATGGCAGTGCACACGGCCCACTTAATGATGGTCCTGAAGTGGCCCACATCTGGTATATACAATGCGGGCATAAGCCACAATGTATAACCATATCTTGCCCTGGCTCCTGATGTCAGACGAGGCTCCTGATGTCAGCCATAATTCAACATTAGAGTCATTTATTAATCGAAAAATCAAGCATTAATCAAAAATAAGAACAAGAAGATTATTTGATAACAAAATGGGCATTGGCCTGTACGGGGATGGTACGATCCAGCGTGTCCTGCTCCTGCAATGATGTGGGGGCGAGAGCGCGTAGCTGTTTGTAAGGGCTTTTATTAAGACTGGTAGATGTGACGTAATTGACCGGATGTGTAATGAAACTGAGGTTTAAGATAATAAAACGATGTTTAAAGTGTGTTTGTATTTGTATAGTGAATTGCCTTAACATATCCCCTCTGACAAACAAATTTAACATCGGTACAGGTGACTAAAAAAGGAGGAAAAGAAAATCATAAACTAAAATAACTACCATTAAAATGGAAACACAATATCTAAGTAAAGTAATGTCCTTAGTTACATCAATCAAGTCTTCGTGGCATGGTTTCTTCCGGGCTGGTATTTACCAGGAGGACGAGGAGAAACGATTCTGTTCTGTAACATTTATTTGCAAGCAGACCCCAGGGTGTGACACGGATGAGCAGATGCGCATGTCATCCGAAAAAAGGCATGTGAATCGTTGACGTGGCTCCAGTGTTTCATTGCCGTGCTCCCGGAATATCCTTCACGATCGATGTCCTGGTGAATCCAGACGATCCTCGCAGCTTGTCAACGGTCCATCCCATGTCAGTGTGGCTCTGTGCTTCCCTCGACCATCTTCTCCAGGGTGTAGCCTCTTGTGCTGTGATCCCCGCAGCTGTGCGCCCCACAGCACAAGAGGAAAGGAGACTTGTGGCAGGTCACATGTCGACTGGATGTTTTTTTTTTTTTGGGGGGGGGGGGGTTTCTACACGTAACACATTTCACTCGCTCCGATGGACCATCAAACATCTTCGCTCAGGACGTCCATCTGTCGATACAAACCAGTTTTGTCTTTGGCAACCCTGGTTGTCGGTGCCCAGGAGTTCTCCTCCTCTCGAGAATTCCCCTTCTCTCGATTCTGAAAGTAGCTGGTTAGTGTGGAAACTTTATACAATTCAATTGTCCTTTGGCAACATAAAATTCCTACTTATTTCAAACCGATAAACACGTTAAGGCAAAAATTAGTGCATCCAAAAGATAGGCTACCAAATGAAAAACAAAGTAATGTAGTTTATTCCATACAATGTAAGAATGAAAATTGTAAAGAGCAGTACATTGGGGAGACTCAACAAATTCTCAAAAAAAGACTTTATCAACATCGCAGGGATAATATAAGTGGACCTCAATCGGCAGTACATTTGCACCTAAAAGCTAGCAACCACTCATTTGACGACAATGAGGTTAAAATCTTAGCGAAAGAACATCGATGGTTTGAACGGGGGGTAAAAGAAGCGATTCTTATAAAACAACAAAATCCTTCATTAAACCGGTCTGGTGGGGTGAGGTTCAATTTGGATCGTTCATACAATAGCCTGCTTAGGCAAAACAGGTTAGGCAACTTTCGTAATGCTGATGAGGGTCATTATGCTGATGAGGTGATACCGGTGGGAGTGGGGGTAATAGGCCAGTCGTTAGTCAGGAATGTAGGAACAATCAGTGGGGCCACAGGGAGGGGTCCTCTGCCCCCCCAACCTGAGAGTAGGGACCTATCATAGCTGTGTCCGGCGCCACCATGTCTGGACATTAGGGATATATAAATGGGGCCGATACGACCAGTCAGACTTTATGTTAAGCAGATTCCTTACTTACAGACAGTGTATTGTAGGTGTTCAAATACCTGACATGTTTCGGCGACTACTTCCGCCTTCTGCTTAACATTAGTTATCAAGTAGACAGGATGAATTTAGTACAACGAACAGTCAGAGTTTAGTTCGCTGACGAAGCCTCTTGGATAGGAGGCGAAACGTCCGAAACCTTCACTTTTGTACAGATGACGGCTGAAGGAACCTCATCGATGGACCACTCCTGTACTGACTGAGAGCTTACACAGACGTAATGTATGGAATAAACTACATTACTTTGTTTTTCATTTGGTAGCCTATCTTTTGGATGGACTAATTTCTGCCTTAACGTGTTTATCAGTTTGAAATAAGTCGGAATTTTGTGTTGCCAAAGGACTCTTTGTAGTTTTTCAGAAACTCCTGCAATGTAAGGTACTGCTACTCCTCTCCTTTTTGTATCTTGAGAATTATTGGTTTCATTCCCTATTCTTTCTTTCTGACATTTGTTGAATGACCACTGAGGGTACCCACAGTTAGTGAGTGCTCGCCTGATATGTTTTGACTCCTTTTCTCTACCTTCAATGCTAGTTGGTATTAGTTTAGCCCTCACATCCATCCCATATGATACCTTCTTTTCTGTCTATTATCATTTAATCTGGAGGCAGTTCGGCAGGAAGCAGTCCACGAAGTCCTACATAAATCAGTTCCCTGTACTCTCGAACCTGTCCTTCTTTAATTTGGGCAATAATCATGGAGTCATCAAAGAACTTCCAAAGGTGTACGGTGGAGCAACATAGTTGTTAGGTTCGTTTAACAATATCAAAATCAAGCAGGAATCAAAAGTAGTAACAAAAAGATTATTTAATCTTTGTGGTGGCACATAGTGGAATTGACTTGCACCCAGTGGTGCAGGCCGGCTTTCGCAGATGGTGGAGTGCGCGGCCGAGTTGTTTGGGAGAGCTTTTGTTAAAGACCGGCAGGATATGTTGTCATTGATTGGATGTATAATGAAACAGAGACCCGAGAAAAGAAAAGGATTTTAAGAAAATACAATTATATTTACAATGTGTACATATAGTGGATTTGCCTTTGCATATCCCCGCTTACAAACATATTTAACATTGGTACAGGTGAATAAAAAAGAGGAAAATTGCAAAATAAAACAATTATGTACAATCAAAATGGAAACAATATCTAAGTCAGAGGTTGGGAACCTGTGGCCTGCGAGCTATATATGGCGCTTTTGATGATCGCATCTAGCTCGCCGATAATACTAAATACATATTCTCGCTTTTTCGCTGTTCATTTCCAGTTTGGGCGGCAGTTGGCGGAAACCACAATTATGATTGGATAATACTGACCTAGGTTGGTGGAAAGCGCAGTTTTGATTGGATAATACTGGCCGTTGTTGAAAAAGGTAAATGCCTCTTTTAAAGAAGCCAGACGAGTTTAAAAAATGACGAGTGATATCGTACACTTCTGGAAGCCTCTTGGATAGGAGGCGAAACATCCGAAACCTTCACTTTTGTACAGATGACGGCTGAAGAAACCTTTTCATCGATGGACCACTCCTGTACGATTGAGATTTTACACAGACGTAGATTAGTGGTTGCAACAAATAGTGCAGTTTCTTGGATTAGAATCGAAACGTCCAACACCTTCAAAGAAGTACACATGACGGCTCAAGAAACCTTTTCATAGATGAACCACTAATCTAGTTTGGGGGTCACTGCCCCGAGTGCGCCGACCACCACAGGCACGACTGTCACCTTTACCTGCCAGGGTCTCTCCAGCTCCTCTCTGAGCCCTTGATATTTCTCGAGTTTCTCATGTTCCTTCATTCTGAGGTTTCCATCACTCGGACCGATACATCCACGACAACGGCTGCCCTTTAGCTATGACCACGATATCTGGTTGGTTGGCCATTACCATCTTGTCAGTCTATATCTGGAAGTCCCACAGGATCGTTGCTCGGTCATGCTCTACCACCTTGGGAGGTGGTTTCCCCATTTTGACCTTGCGTTTCCAGTCCATACTCCGTTTAGATCTGTCACGTTCCGAACGAGGCAGACAGCAGCCGACTAGTCGGAACGAAATGTCTGGATCCCCAAGCAAGCGACAGAGACAGAGGTCCGTGCAGGATGATTTATTAAAGGACAATCGACATCACTATGTCTGGACAGTAAATTTGCTGACAAAGCGAAACTTCCGACACCTTAAAAGAAGTACAGATGACAGCTGAAAAAAACTTTTCATCGATGGACCACTCCCGTACGACTGAGAGCTTACACAAACGTTAATTTTGCCGTGTTTTTTTTTCTTTCATGTGAAATTCCTTCAACTTCATTGCCCCCTTGTTTTCTTTACATTATTGTTATTTTGCAGTTTGTTTTCATTTTTTTTGGTAATATATCTGCTGCCATCAAACAACACCAACCTTTTTCGGACTGACGCAGCGCAGCACACACGTGTTCAAACCCTGCTCATACAATTTGCATATACACAAACGTCGCACAAATTATTTAACTCTTGAAACTCTGATGGGAAGTTAGGTATCCCACATTGAACTTAACTCTAACACAACTCGTGAACAGCATCAATGTGCTATTTAGTGCTCTCCCGGTTCGTTATAGCCCCAGTCACGAACCTAAAACGGATTGGGTCCTCGACCAAACAAGCCCCCGGTGAAAACACGCTGCGTAATGCTGGACCGAATGGAGTAGCCTTTGCGTAACTGCATCCAGCGGAATAGCATGTGCAAAATTTTTACCTGTTTTGAAACACAGCCGTTTCACCAAACGGCTTTCCTGGCCAAAGAAAACCTTCCAAAACTCGAAACGGTATTGAATGAAGTCATACCTTACTTTTGGTCTGCTTTGACAGCTGCCTTGTTTCAAAGTCATAATCGACAAGTCACGTCACAAGTCACGACAAGGCAACTGGCAAAACTTGAAAGTGGACTTGCGATAGTTGAGACTCCGGGACTTTCGGCAACAAATGTTAGGTTCATTTAACAATAGAAAAAATCAAGCAGGAATCAAAAATAGGAACAAAAAGATTATTTAATCTTTGGAGCGGCACATAATGGAATTGACTTACACCCACTGGTGCAGGTCGGCTCTCACATATGATGGAGGAGCGCGGGCAAGCTGTTTGCCAGAGCTTTTGTAAAATACCGCCGCAATGTGCCGTCATTGACTGGATGTATAATAAAAACAGAGGACTGAGAAAGTAAAAGGATGTTAAGAAAATAAAACAATGTTTACAATGTGTTCGTATAGTGAATTGCCTTAACAGTAGCTGAAGTCTGCGGTGTAGAAAGTGAACAGGAATCCATGATATGAGGTGTGGTGGTCCGGCGTGCTGCAGCTTGTCCAACAGCAGATGGGGCTGGATGGTATTGCAGGCACGAGAATATGATCCTCACAGTGCTCCCAGACTTCTCCAGGTGTGACAGCACAGAGTAGAGGTAATGCCGTTCTTCACGTTGTTGCTGGGCTGGTAGGCAAACTGCAGTGGTAATGATGATAAGGACCCGTCATTGATGTCACAAAGTAGCATTCAATGATTTTGGAACTCGCATTTACAAAGTGACCCGCGCCGTCCTACATTAAGATGTATTAGAGCGCCTTAGGGTCGTGAAATCTGGTAGCTTTGTCTTTTCCCATTTTGGAAGGGATAATTCTTTAACTGTCCACCGATTGGGTTGGTTTGCTAGCCATTCAAGTATTACTTACCATGTCACAGTTGAGAGGTTGGGGTAATCTAGTCTAAATCTCTGCTGTCCATTTGCATATGTAAGCACGGCTTTGACCCTACGGCTAGGCTGTGAAAGGACACTTAACAGCATAGCAAATTGTTCGAAAGGTGTACCAGTTATATGAGCATTGTGATGTCACGAGAGGCTGTGTGCTGGAGGGCAAATACATTCCCCTAAAATGGCTCCACCCAGAGAGAGTCTTGGCCCCATCTGGTGGAAGGCAGCAATTAAAACCACACACCTGCAGCTGATCAGGGCGGGATTGGCAGGCAAGGCTCTTAAGGCAGAGAGCGTCTGAGTGTGGAGCTTGGGGGAAGACAAGCTCGATTGCTGTGCTCTGTGAAGAAGTTGATTGCTGCGTGGAACTCATTGCGAGTTGGGACCACACGATAGGACACTGGATTTGGACCTTGCTAAAGGTGGCTAGGCTACATGAGGAGGACGTCAAGAGGGGTGAGGCCTAGAGACTCTTGGAAAAGAACTCCGTCTTCAGTTTTACTTCAGAAGAGACTTTATTTTGATTTAAGTATTGGAAGAGACACTATTCAAACCTTTGTTGCTTGTGAATTCCCCCGGAAACCCTTGATTAAAACCTTTGTGTGTATCTAAACCTGTCGTCCACTGCACTTCTTGTCCTGTCCCTCTCATGATATCACAGCATATTCATTTACTTTCATTCCTTTCATAACTTTGCTGCTGTGAAATGTAAATTTCTCCACTGCAAGACTAATAAAGGCCAATCCAATTATTTTAGAATTTGTCACTTTAGAAGTGGTCCTCATTATTTTGACTGTGACTGGACATGTAATTGGCCGCTGTACATGATACATCATACGCATGACCTTGTTTTTCTTTGCAGGTGTGGACATGTGTGGTCGCACAGTGATGGTTTTGGTGGGAAGAAACATTCCAGTAACCGTCATCGACCTTGAGAAGGTGCCACTTTGTCAATACTGTGACATTCTTTCTAGATAGTGTCTGCAAAGACACCTTTTAAGTCTAACTTTAATATTATATCAAATTAAAAATACAAATAGTATAAAAGGAATAGTAAATTATTTTAATTGATGTCCTTTGTAATGCAATTTGAGTACTCTTGTTTGAGAGTGATCGAGCATATTCTGATACACAAATTGCATTTTCATTGCTATCCACCCCTCATAAAAAACAATTTGCGACACTAAAAGACTAAAAGACCTGAAACTCATGACAAAAAGTTACCGGACACCAGGGCAGACAACTCTGAAAAGTTGCCTGCCCAGCCATAAAGTTGCCTGCCCCATTTTTCACAACTTGAAACACAATCCCACGACTAATCGCAAAAAAAAAAAAAGTCGCACCAGTTGTCGTTTGTCCATACACTGTTCGGCATGTTACACAATGAAATGTTTGCGTTGCATCGTCTGCTACAAGCCACGTGAACTCCTCTTTCCACGATGCTTTTAATGTACGTTTACGTTTTGTAGCGTCATAAATTTTGTCAGCTTATTTTGCTTTCTTCTGGGGCTAAGGTTTTGGCTTGATTCCTAACCAATTATCCATTTATATTCGATGCAGGCTTCTGATTGGCTGCCGAGTATGCAAATTGCCAAACGCACCAAAATTTCCAAACCGTACAAATATTTCAAAATGGGAATAAAGCAAACGTTTGATTTGAAAAAAAATATATATATATATATATAAAATATAAAAAAATATATATATATATATATATATATATATATATATATATATATATATACAGTAAAGTCTCGTTATATCGATATCGGATATATCGATACTATTTCTATGCACGCAAGGAGAAAATTACATGCGCGCAGGGTCGGATATATCGATAGTCCCGGTTATATCGATATGGTCTGGCTGGCTATATCGATATAACGAGACTTTACTATATATATATATATAGTGATATCATGAGAGGCTAGCTCTCAGCGGGACAGGACAAGAAGCGCAATGGGCGACAGGTTTGAATACAAAGGTTTTACTAAAGGGTTTCAGGGGGAATTCACAAGCAACAAAGGCAAGAATAGTGTCTCTTCCAATACTTAAATCATAATAAAGTCTCTTCTGAGGTAAAACTGAAGACAGAGTTCTTTTCCATGTGGTTCTAGGCCTCACCCCTCTTGATGTCCTTCTCAGGTCGCCGAGCCCCCTTTAGCAAGGGTCCAAATCCAGTGTTCTGCCGTATGGTCCCAACTGGCAATGAGTTCCACACAGCAATCAGTTTCTCCACAGAGCACAGCAACAGAGCTTGTCTTCCCCGCCCTGCACACTCAGAGGCTTTCTGCCTTAAAAGCCTTGCTTGCCAATCAAGCCGTGATCAGCCACAGGTGTGGGGTTTTAATTGCTGCCTTCCACCAGATGGGGCCAAAACTCTCTCTGGGTGAAGCCATCTTAGGGGAATGTACTTGCCCTCCAGGACGCAGCCTCTCGTGACATCACAATATATATATACAGTAAAGTCTCGTTATATCGATATCGGATATATCGATAGTCCCGGTTATATCGATACTATTTCTATGCACGCACTGAGAAAATTACATGCAAACAGGGTCGGATATATCGATAGTCCCGGTTATATCGATATTTTTTCGGACTCCCTTGAATATCGATATAACGAGACTTTACTGTATATTTTTTTTTTCTTGAAAAAGTTGTCGGCCACCCGGGCAGAGATGTTCTGTAAGTTGTTCGCCCGACGTAAAAGTTGCACGCCCCTGGCGTCCGGGCAGACGTTACTTCAGACACTGATATACATACATACAGTCATACCTTGGCTTACGAACGCCTTGGTTACCGAACTTTTCAGTTTACGAACGTTAAATTCACGAAAATGTAATCTTGGCAGATGAACTATTTTTCAGGATACAGACCGAGCGCCACAATGAGTGATGTGTGACGTTCTCCTAACAAGGAAATGTCAGCCGACTTTTTTTTGTCCTGTATTCCCCTTCCCCAGTCTTCGTTTAAAGCCGTATGTGATTCTAACGCATAACGCAGCAGTTGGTAGCGGGGGTTACAGAAACAGATCTGCAAATAAAAATAGATGGGCAGACAACAGAGAGAGAGTGAGAGAGTGAGAAAATGGATAGAAAACTGAAATTTGGACTTGTTTGAACTTTATTGTTAGTTCAAAGGCAGAGTGTAGACTGCAAGGTTAAATAATCCAAGATGGCGCCCGAGTAGGCAGCCTCAGCAAGTGCTCTCATGAGCCTTGCTTTTTTTGGTTGTTTTTGTCTTGTTTTGTGTTTTCTTTTGTCACTTTGTGTTGTTGTGCATCGTGTGGAACGGATACAGATTGTTTTTCAGCATTTTTGACCACGACATTCATCAAGGAGGAGACTGTGCTGAGCGGTTGCGCCTTTTCGGCAGCATGAATATGCCAGTACTGTTTTTGAATGGGAGGAATGTCGGAGCCATTCGACTGCCATCGCTGGACACCAAAGGGGCCATTGTGCTTTTTTGCGCCTGTAATGGGCAGCATCTTCACAGCCCCGCTTTGTTTAGCGGAAAGGTCAGTGCTGTTGGACAGTCTGCGGCTGGATGAATGCATGCATGGCTTGAGGAACCCGCGATAAGAAGAAAGGAGCGTCAGCGCAGACGCCGATGCGTATGTGGAACTGTTGCGGCTTGGAATTGAAGCAGATTTATGTGGAACAGGAGATGTGAGACAATCTCTTTTCGTCAATGGATGCTACAGCTGCGTGTTTGCTTTCAACATTTAGCTTGTAGTCGACGTGCACATTCCACCATGATGTCCCTGATCCACTGGTACATAGACGCTTTGATCCTCTCCTCTTTCATCTAGAACTGCTTCATGTCATCACAAAGAGGGTACAGCAAGTCCTGAAGAATGAATGTCTCTCTGTGTCTTTGTTTTGTCATATTGTCTCTATGCTGTCATATTATTTATTTAGTTTTTTTTTTGTTCTTTTGACTTCAAGACGGCGCCGCAGGAGTGGCTGCCTTTCCAGCAGCTCATGTATTTTGTTTTTCTACTCTCATTCCTTTCATCACTTTGCTGCTGTGAAATGTAAATTTCTCCACTGTGAGACTAATAAAGGCATATCCAATCCAATCAGGCTCCACAAATAACCCGCACAAGCCATCTGTACATTTGATGCAAAAAGCGATCAATCCAGCTAAACTTAACACAATTGACGAGGAACTAGGTAAAATTATCGCAGAGAAAGCACGGGTACTTCACTCGGATATCGTCAAGAGGCAACCTGGAAGTTCGTCATCCATTGATGATTTCAAGGCTAGCCACGGATGGTTCGAGAACTTTAAGGGTCGTACAGGGATTCATAGTGTCATTCGTCATGGTGAGGCAGCCAATTCTGACGATAAAGCTGCCGAAGCTTACAAGGAATCATTGCTCAAGTCAAGTCATTGTCAAAGAAGGCGAAGTTCCTCATCAATAATAATAATAATAATAATAATACATTTCATGTATGAGCGCCTTTCAAAACTCTCAAGGACACTTTACAGTCACAGGATATTTTTTGTGCGGGTGAGCAGTGGCAGCCACAAGCGCCAACGTTCACTGAACCCGGAAGTAACAAAGTAAAAAAAACAAATAAATAATATGACAGGCGGCCCGGTAGTCGAGTGGTTAGCACACCGGCTTCACAGTGCAGAGGTCGCCGGTTCGCGTCCCGGTCCAGCCTCCCTGTGTGGAGTTTGCATGTTCTCCCCGGACCCGCGTGGGTTTTCTCCGGGTCCTCCGGTTTCCTCCCACACTCAAAAAACATTCATGGCAGGCAGATTGACCACTCCAAATTGTCCCTAGGTGTGAGTGTGAGAGTGACTGTTGTACGTCTTTGTGTGCCCTGCGATTGGCTGGCAACCAATTCAGGGTGTCCCCCGCCTCGTGCCCGAAGACAGCTGAGATAGGCTCCAGCAACCCCCGCGACCCTAATGAGGAATAAGCGGTACGGAAAATGAGATGAGATGAAATAATATGACAACACAAAGAGAGAGAGTCATTCATTCTTCAGCACTTTCTGTCCCCTTTGTGACATGAAGCAGTTCTAGATGAAAGCGGAGAGGATCAGCAGTGGATCAAGTACGTCTTAGTTGAATATGCACGTCTACTACAAGCTAAATGTTGAAAGCAAACACGCAGCTGTAGCATCCATTGACGAAAGGAGATTGTCTCACATCTCCTGTCCCACATAAATACGCTTCAATTCCAAGCCGCGACATTTCCACATACGCATCGGCGCTCTGCACTGACGCTCCTTTCTTCTTATCGCGGGCTCCTCAAGCCATGCATCCATCCAGCCGCAGACTGTCCAACAGCACCGACCTTTCCGCTGAACAAAGCGGGGCTGTGAAGATGCCCATTACAGGCGGAAAAAGAGCACAATCGCTCCGGAGCTGTCCAGTGATGACAGTCAAAGGGCACCGACATTCCTCCCATTCAAAAACAGTACAGGCATATAAAATCTCCTGTTTTATATATTGTTGCATTAAACTGTTGTTCTTCCTGGTTCATTGCTTCTACGGGTGTTGATGGAAGAGGATGGTTAAATTATCAGGGAGCCAGGTGTAGAACAGAAAGTTGGTTTAATCTTGAAGGGAGCGGAGACATTGTGGTGTCGTCTCAGGCGGAGGCATGGAGAGAGAGAGAGAGAGAGAGAGAGAGAGAGAGAGAGAGAGAGAGAGAGAGAGAGAGAGAGAGAGAGAGAGAGAGAGAGAGAGAGAGAGAGAGAGAGAGAGAGAGAGAGAGAGAGAGAGAGAGAGAGAGAGAGAGAGAAAGGACTGCGGGAGTACAGTGAGACCTCAACTTATGAACTTAATTGGTTCCCAGACAGAGTGTGTCAGGTGAAAAGTGTGTATTTAAAAAAAATTCCCATAGGAAACCATTAAAATGGGAATAATCCGTTTCCGGGTTTCCATAAAATATAGTTTTTAACTAAGCCTTAAAACTACACACAACATACCTTATTCTATGTATAATAAATGTGCTATTGTATTGTAATGAAAGAAATACACTGCATTGTATCATAAAGTCACAAAGAGAGGCACATTACATGAGGACTGTAATTAAAGAAATAAACTGTGCTGGAAAATAAAGTTTTATTTACCTTTTTGATGGTCGTTGATGGCTTATGGAAGGAGAGTCACCTTCCATAAGGACTGTTGGTAACTTAACCTCTGGTGTGGCTTCTCTTCATTTTTCTTTGGAGACTCCTCATCATTTTTAATGATTGAAAACCTCTTAATTGACACCTGCTTTCTGACTTGTAAGGTCTTACGAATCTGAGGCGTCACATTATCGTTCATCATGTTGATGATTGTCATAGCCAGTCTTCTCTGGATGGAACTGTTCGGTAAAAGCCTGCACATCATTCCACTTTGCCAACATTGCCTTCTCCACCTCGCCCTCAGATGTTCTCGAACCATCCGTTACTGGCTTTAAAATCCTCAATAAGCGGCGAACTTTCAGGTTGGCGCATGGCGATATCGGCGTGAATTAGCCGTGCTTTCTCGCATAAAATAGCTTTACTCATGCTGTCGCCGGATAGCTGATTTTTGTGAATCCAAATTAACAGAAGTTTTTCAACTTCTTCGATTGCCCGAGACCGTCGCTTTGAGAGCACGGAAACACCTTTTGCAACAGACGCACCTTTGATGGCTTCTCTGTTCCGGAGAATGGGAGCAATGGTGGACTTAGCATAGCCGTGCTCGGCCACTAAATCACACAAACGCACACCTCGTTCGTGTTTTTCAATTATCTCAGTATTAGAATCAGAATACCTTTATTCGTCCCACAATGGGAAATTTGCAGTCCACAGCAGCAATTGAAAAGGGATGGGGTAGGGGTGGGGGTGAAAGGATAGAAAACAAGATATTCTAAGCATAACAAAATAAAGTGTCAACTGTATACTGTGCAGATGTAAATGTGCAAAACCGTTCCATAAGAAAAACTGTACATAGTGCAGAATCAAGAAATGCATTTTGATATATTGCAACAACCCATATTTACAAGTGTCCAGTTTTTTTCTTTTTTCACATGTGATCATTGATAATTGTGAAGCCTGACAGCAGTCGGTAGGAACGAGCGGCGGTACCTCTCCTTCTTGCAGCGCGGGTGTAATAGTCTCTGGCTAAAGGAGCCCATTGCTGTCAGTGTGGGCAGGAGGGGGTGGGAGGGGCTGTCCATAATAGCTTTTAGTTTAGCTAGCGTCCGTCTGTTGCCCACCTCCTCCAGAGAGTCCAGCGAGCAGCCCACGACAGAACTGGCCCGCTTGACAAGGCGCTCCAGTCTTTTTCTGTCCCGGGTGGTGATGCTGCCTGACCAGCAGACAATGCCATAGTGGATGGCTGATCCCACCACAGAGTCATAGAAAGTCTTTAGGAGTGACCCACTGAACTCCAAAAGACCTCAGGTTCCTGAGTAGGAAGAGGCGACTCTGTCCCTTTTTGATTAGGGCATTCGTGTTTGTTGACCAGTCCAGTTTATTGTTGAGAGTAACACCCAGGTACTTGTAGGAGGTCACCCTCTCAATGTCCGAACCCTGGATGTTCAATGGTGCAGGTGAGGATTGTTTCCTGCAGAAGTCCACCACCAGCTCCTTGGTTTTCCCGGTGTTGATCTGGAGGTGATTCTGCTGGCACCAGTCCACAAAGTCCTTTGTCAGTCCCCTGTACTCCCTATCGTCTCCCTCTGTAATGAGGCCGACAATAGCTGAGTCGTCAGAGAACTTCTGAAGGTGGCAGGTTGGGGTGTTGTAGTTGAAGTCCGAGGTGTAGAGGGTGAAGAGGAATGGAGCCAGGACTGTTCCCTGCGGCGCTCCGGTGCTGCAGAGAAGCCTGCCCGACTCACAGTTCTTTACCCTCACGTACTGTGGCCTGTTTGTGAGGTAATCTGTAATCCAGGATGTGAGGTGATGGTCGACTCCGGCATGCCGCAGTTTGTCCCCCAGTAGATTTGGCTGGATGGTGTTGAAGGCACTGGAGAAATCGAAGAACGTGATCCTCACCGTGCTCCCAGCATTCTCCAGGTGCAGCAACGCCGTATGGAGGAGGTAGATGATGGCATCCTCCACACCGATGCCGGGCTGGTAGGCAAACTGTAGCGGGTCCAGCGATGAGCTTGCCAGCGGTCGCAGGTGGGCGAGTACGAGTCTCTTCATCAGGTGAGACTTTCAGCGCCACCGGTCTGTAGCTGTTGAGCTCTTTTGGGTTGGCAATCTTGGGCACTGAGACCAGGCATGACGTTTTCCACAGCTGTGGAACTCTGCCCAGCTTCAGGCTCAGGTTGAACAGGTGCTGGACAATGACACACAGCTGGTCGGAGCAGGTCTTGAGGAGTCGGGAACTGACAGACAGGCAGGAACCAGCAGGCAGAGTGGCGGCTGAGGGTGTGGCAACGGTTGGGAGGGCAGATGTTGGTTGTGGAAAGCTGGTCGTGAGAGGGGGCAGGGGGGGTAAGGCCACAGTGAGAGTTGGTGGGCTTTTGTGGCCTGAGATGTTTTTCAGGCCCTTCCAGACACCAGCGACATTGCTGGCTTGCAGCTGCTCCTCCATTTTCATCCTGTAGGCCTTCTTCCCCTCTCTGATCTTCCTCCTCAGTTGGATCTGCACGGCCTTCAGTTCCTTTCTGTTGCCCGACACAAAAGCCCTTTTCTTCTCCTTCAGGAGGACTTTTATGTCGGGATTAATCCATGGTTTGTTGTTGGCAAAACACCGCACAGTCCTGGTGGGTACAGTGTTTTGTTCACAAAAGTTAATGTAGTCTGTGATGGTGTTGGTGAGTGAGTCAATGTCCTCCCCATGAATCTCAGTAAAGAGCTCCCACCTGGTTGAGTCAAAACAGTCCCGCAGAGCTTCTTCAGCTTCTGTGGACCATCTTCTGATCGTGTGGGTCACAGCTGGTTGCCTCTGGACAAGTTTGTACACAGGCTGGAGATAAACCATATTGTGGTCTGCTCTTCCGAGAGGGGGGAGGGGGGAGGGATTGTATGCATCCTTGGCGTTTGAAAAAAATAGGTCCAATATGATATTGTCTCGGGTGGCACAAGTTACATACTGTGTGAATGTTGGGAGGGAGGATTTCAGGGAAACGTGATTGAAGTCCCCCGAGATGATGAACAAGGCGTTGGGGGACTGGGTTTGCAGCTTGTTTACAACAGTCATGAGGGCATCGGAGGCAGCGCCGCCATTTGCCGTAGGGGGAATGTACGTCGTCACGGCTATGACGTGTGAGAATTCCCGTGGCAAGTAATGTGGCCGGAGGCTAACGGCTAGCAGCTCGATGTTGCGAGTGCAGAGTTTTTCCTTCACCGTGATGTGCCCAGGGTTGCACCATTTGTCATTCACAAATACGGCAATCTCCCCTCCTTTCTGCTTACCGCTGCCTTCATTTCTGTCCGCTCGTACGAGTTGGAAGCCCTCCAACTCTGCGTGGGCGTCCGGAGTGATTGGATTGGATTGGATTTGCCTTTATTAGTCTCGCAGTGGAGAAATTTACATTTCACAGCAGCAAAGTTATGAAAGAAATGAAAGTAGAAAAGCAAAACACAGGAGCTGCTGGAAAGGCAGCCACTCTCACGGCGCCGTTTTGAAGTCAAAAGAACAAAAAAAACAAGTAACAAATAACATGACAACACAAAGACACAGAGAGACATTCATTCTTAAGCACTTTCTGTACCCTCTTTGTTACATAAAGCAGTTCCAGATGAAAGAGGAGGAGGAAAGGATCAAAGCGTCTCTTCACCAGCGGATCAGGGACATCATGGTGGAATGTGCACGTCGACTACAAGCTAAATTTTGAAAGCAAACACGCAGCTGTAGCATCCATTGACGAAAAGAGATTGTCTCACATCTCCTGTCCCCCATAAATCAGCTTCAATTACATCCCGCGACAATTCCATATACGCATCGGCGCTCTGCGCTGACGCTCCTTTCTTCTTATCGCGGGCTCCTCAAGCCATGCATCCATCCAGCCGCAGACTGTCCAACAGCACCGACCTTCCACTGAACAAAGCGGGGCTGTGAAGATGCTGCCCATTACAGGCGCAAAAAAGCACAATGGCCCCTTTGGTGTCCAGCGATGGCAGTCGAATGGCACCGACATTCCGCCCATTCAAAAACAGTACTGGCATATTCATGCTGCCGAAAAGGCGCAACCGCTCAGCACAGTCTCCTCCTTGATGAATGTCGTGGTCAAAAATGCTGAAAAACAAACTGATTGTCGATAGCCATGTCTCTGTGACGAGTAGCAAGCTGGCTTCCCGGTACGCCCTCTGGTGCCGCGTTAGCGCCGCCAGCTCGTCCATTTTATTCGGGAGCGATCTCACATTCCCCATGATGACGGACGGGAGAACGTGTCGGTATTTTCTCGTTCTTTTGATCTTTCCCGGCCCAACATCCTCGTTTCCTCCTCTTCAGTTCATCGGGGATGTCTGGTGCGGCGGCCACTAGTCCGCTATTAGCTCGCCATGCTAGTAGCTGGTCTCGACTGTAAACAATGGGATTCCGCGTGTGAGTGGATTCCCCGTTAACAGGAGCGGTGAAAAAGTAAAAAATAATGAGCAAAAGAGAAGATGCCCATCTCCTCTCCGTAGGTTTAGGGAACGAAATTAGACAAATCAAAAACGGAAAAGTAAAAAAATGAAAAAGACAAGAAAGGGAAGGAGCTGCTGTGGAGGCAGCCACACAGGGGGGCGCCATCTTGGGGATCAGCAACAGTGATTTTATTTTGTGTCTTCTTGGGCTGAACACGAGCCTGTGGTGGTTTTTTTTCGGTCCCATCATAGTAAAATTATCAGCAAAAAACTCCAAGTAGGCGATCGACGTGTGCATTCAATGAGAGGGGGTGTGCAAAGTAGCGCCGGCTGGAGCGCTGTTCGGTCGTGTGCTTCCGCCGAAGATCACTCCGCCAGCCGTGGTGGGTGTGTATTATGAAAATAGTGCTTATTATAAGGTTTAATTTTTATAAATTTGACGTTCTTAAGACGAAAAGTTTGTAAGATAAGGTGTTTGTAAGTTGAGGTCTCACTGTATTTATGCGGCACACAGTGTGTGACGCATTAGGATGTGACGTAATGTAAATGCGACATCATGTAAGGGAAGGCAGGATATGACGTATCAGGAAGTCCAAAATGTAAACAAAGATTCTAAAGCGTTGTTTAGAGATGTTTGTATCGCGAATTACCCCAACATCTCCCCCCTGACGAACATATTTGTTGGAGTCTAATTCCTGTTTCTCTTCTGGTTCGGAGTTCAACTGAGTTTTATGATGAAATACCAGCGGGGACGATAGATGGTGAACAGAAAAGACTACTTATTCTAGTAAAACAAATGGAGAACATCTCTCGTCGGAGCGGGAAGCCAAGAGCACCAAGCTCACCTCCTCAAATTAGTTTAAACACACAGAAGTTGATGACATCGTCTCGACTGAGCCAATCAGCTACGGACAAGTGTTGGGAGAACATTAGACTGAAATTTGATACTTGTCACACTCTGCATACGCAACTCGTTAACTAATAAGCTATATACATCTATAGACTAAACTAAACATGAAATAACATAGTATGTACTAAACTAAACTTGATGTTTACGGATGTGTATAAAAAACACTCTATCAATATTTAACATCGGTGGAGGTGAACAGCAAGAATATATATAGGCAGAGAGCCTCTGAGTGTGAGGCCGGGGGAGACAAGCTCTGTTGCTGTGCTCTGTGGAGAAACTGATTGCTGCGTGGAACTCATTGCCAGTTGGGACCATACGACAGGACACTAGGATTCAGACCCTTGCGAAAGGTGGCTAGGCTACATGAGGAGGACATCAAGATGGGTGAGGCCTAGAAACTCATGGAAAAGAACTCCGTCTTCAGTTTCACCTCAGAAGAGACTTTATTATGATTTAAGTATCGGAAGAGACGCTATTTTTGCCTTTGTTGCTTGTGAATTCCCCCTGAAACCTTTTTTAGGTTTTATTAAAACCTTTGTTTGCATTCAAACCTGTCGTCCATTGCACTCCTTGTCCTGTCCCGCTGAGAGCTAGCCTCTCATGACATTACATATGGCGAAGGATGCGGGCACTGGACAAGCGTTAATAAGTGCATGGACATAGATGGTTTGTGTTTTGTTTTTTTCCAAATTGAAAATATCTTCAATTACAAAAAAAAAAATGGAAGACATCTTGAAAAAACTTCTCACGAGTCAGGAAGCCCACTATCAGGCCAATTTGGCAAAAGAGAGCAAATGAACTGAAGGCAGAGGAATTGCTCTTGCAAAAACAAATGGCCACCAAGAACATGCCCCGGGTGAAGGCGGGTGATTTTTTTTTTTTAGCCAAGATGGGGGTGACGGATGATATTGAGGTGTACCTGCATACATTTGGAGCAACAGCCACTAGAGAAAGGTGGCCCAAGCAGCAATGGGTGGGATTGCTAGCCCCCTTCCTGACAGGGGAATCACTGAATGCTGTCCTGGACTTGGCCGCAGACAGAGCAGAACACAATTATCTAAAAGCTGAAATTCTCAGCAGACATGGGCTCACCAAGTTCGGGATGGCACAGCGCTTCCACACCTGAATGTTCCAGCCAGACCAGCCTCCACGGGTACAGATGCACGAATTGGCCCGCATCACCCGGAAGTGGCTGGAACCGGAAATGAGCTCGGCAGCTGAGGTGGTCGAGGCCATTGTCGTGGATCGCTACTTACGGGCCCTGCCCTATGAGGCAAAAAGGATCATCAGTCAGCAGTCGCTGACTACTGCCTGTCAGACAGTGGCAGCAGTCGAGCAGTACCAGGCCACAGCGGACATGCTACGAACGACCAGGAAGGAAACCGGCAACACATCCCCACCCAGGACTGGAATGGCCCGCACAAAGGTGCCCAAGCGTCCCAACACAACCAAGATGGCTCCAGGCGGCATCAGAAGCCCACCCAGACAGTGGCGGATATCCAGGGGCACTGAGCCCAGACAATGCTACAGATGCGGAGAGACGGGACACATCTCATGGCAGTGTGGAAAACCAACGGGACACTCCATGCCGACCGCTGACTCTTCCAGTGCCCACCCTGCTCACTATGCCTCCCTCCTGGGGTGTAGTGACAGCCCACTAACAAGACCCCCCACCTGTCCAGTTACAGTGAATCAACAGGATGTTGAAGCCCTGCTGGACTCCGGAAGCCTGGTCACCTTGGTGCGACAAACGCTGGTGGATCCAACCAGGTTGTCTCCAGAGAAAACCCTCCCAGTCTCCTGTGTCCACGGAGATACCAGAGAATACCACACCACCGAACTCACCATTACAACAACCAAGGGAATCATCCGCATGGTAGCTGGCGTGGTTGACTCTCTCCCTGTCCCCCTCCTGATTGGACGCGACTGCCCGGCCTTTCACCCACTATGGAGAGAAACACAGAAAAGACTGGCCCGACTCCCTCGGAAGGGGAGAGGTAAGACACGTGCAGTGAATACTCAAGCCTACCACCCTAATTCACTCTCCCAAGCCTGTGCTCTCCTAGGGACAGCAAATGCACCACCGGAGACGGAGTCTGGCCCAGAGACAGCCGAGGAGACTCCAGCCCCAGAAAATTTCCCGGCTTCTAGTGGTGATGAGAACCCAGGGGCCCAGAAGCTGCCTCCTCTAACAGGCCGGTATGGTACAGCCCAGTTACAGGATCCTACCCTTGCCAACGCCATGAAAAATGTGCAGGTTTTAGAGGGTGGAGTACTGGGGGAAAGGACAAGTCCCACATACCCCCATTTTGCTGTTGACCGGGGGCTATTATACCAGGTAACGAAGCAAAATGATGAAGTATGTGTACAACTTCTCGTGCCACCGCCACACCGAGCTACAGTACTGGACTTGGCACACACACACCTGCTAGGGGGACACTTAGGGGTCGAAAAGACAAAAGAGAGACTCTTGCAACGGTTCTTCTGGCCAGGGGTGCACAAGGATCTGGAGAACTATTGTCGTTCTTGCCCCGAGTGCCAACAGGTGGCTCCAAAGCCCACATACAGAAACCCGCTCATTGAGGCTTGGGCTGGATATAGTTGGGCCTCTACCAAAAAGTGCTAGGGACACCAGTATATCTTAGTTATGGTTGATTATGCCACTCGATTTCCAGAGGCTGTTCCCCTCAAAAAGGCTACCACTAGGCAGATTGCAAAGGAACTGTTTGCTCTCGCCAGCCGGGTGGGATTCCCAAAGGAGATACTGACAGTCCAAGGTCATGTAGGACCTATGTGCCCTGCTCAAGGTCAAGCAACTGAGAACCTCCATCTACCACCCACAGACGGATGGGTTGGTAGACCGGTTCAACAAGACCCTCAAGGCCATGATGAGGAAAGTGATCAAAGAAGATGGCCGAAACTGGGATCAACTGCTGCCGTACTTGCTGCTTGCCGTGAGGGAGGTACCACAGTCTTCTACTGGGTTTTCACCCTTTGAGCTGTTGTACTCTTACAGTCGCCGGGGACTGCTGGATATCTCCAAAGAGGCTTGGGAAGACCAGCCGTGCCGACAACGTACCCTCATCGAGCATGTGGGGGACATGAGGGAAAGGATGAAGGGCATTTATCCGAGAACACATGGAATCGGCCCAACGACAGCAGCAAGCCTCCTACAATAGACCTGCCCAGCCTCGAGAGTTCAAGCCAGGGGACAGAGTGCTGGTCTTGGTGCCAATGGTGGAGAGGTCGCCGGTTCGCGTCCCGGTCCGGCCTCCCTGTGTGGAGTTTGCATGTTCTCCCCGGACCCGCGTGGGCTTTCTCCGGGTACTCCGGTTTCCTCCCACACTCCAAAAACATGCATGGCAGGCAGATTGACTACTCCAAATTGTCCCTAGGTGTGAGTGTGAGAGTGACTGTTGTACGTCTTTGTGTGCCCTGCGATTGGCTGGCAACCAATTCAGGGTGTCCCCCGCCTCGTGCCCGAAGACAGCAGAGATAGGCTCCAGCAACCCCCGCGACCCTAATTAGGATTAAGCGGTACGGAAAATGAGATTTTATATATATATATATATATATATATATATATATATATATATATATATATATATATATATATATATATATACAGTGAGACCTCAACTTACGAACTTATATGGTTCCCAGACAGAGTGTGTAAGGTGAAAAGTGTGTATCTCAAAAAAAAAAAAAAAATCCCATAGGAAACCATTAAAATGGTAATAATCCGTTCCTGGGTTTCCATAAAATATAGTTTTTAACTAAATAAGCCTTAAAACTACACACAACATACCTTATTCTATGTATAATAAATGTGCTATTGTATTGTAATGAAAGAAATACACTGCATTATATCATAAAGTCACAAAGAGAAGCACATTACATGAGGACTGTAAAGAATTTTTTTTCAACTTCTTCGATTGCCCGAGACCGTCGCTTTGAGAGCAAGGAAACACCTTTTGCAACAGACGCACCTTTGATGGTTTCTGTGTTCCGGAGAATGGGAGCAATTGTTGACTTAGCATAGCCTTGCTCGGCCACTAAATCACACAAATGCACACCTCGTTCGTGTTCTTCAATTATCTCCTTCTCAGCGACTGTGATTTTATTTTGTGTCTTCCTGGGCTGAACACGAGCTTGTGGTGTTTTTTTTTTTTTTTTTTTTTTTTTTTTTTTTTTTTTTCGGTCCCGTCAGAGTAAAATTATCAGCAAAAAGCTCCAAGTAGGCGATCGACGTGTGCATTCAATGAGAGGGGGTGAGCAAAGTAGCGCCGGCTGGAGCGCTGTTCGGTCGTGTGCTTCCACCGAAGATCCCTCCGCCAGCCGTGGTGGGAGTGTATTATGAAAGTAGCGCTTATTATAAGGTTTAATTTTCATAAATTAAAGGTTCTTAAGACGAAAAGTTTGTAAGATAAGGTGTTTGTAAGTTGAGGTCTCACTGTATATATATATATATATATATATATATATATATACAATGGTGGGCTGTCAGGGCCAGCAAGGCCTTCTCTGCTGGCCTAACATAATCAGACATCATTATCATAATTATAATAAAAGTCAATTTAATTGAAAACGTATTTTTTCTAAATATATATATAATTATTATACATACTGTTTTCTTGATGTTATATTATATCCATTTGGTTATGCTCCTTTCAGTGTTGTAGTTTTAGGTCAGAGTTTTTAATCCAATCAGAATTCAGCTAGTTTGTGTTGCCAGGCTGTATGAAATCTGACCGACGCCTTTAGAATCAACAGTGAGGGCGTCTGTGCGCTGTACATGAACGGGCATGTAGTTGATATACAGTTGCAATAGCCAATCAGATCACGAGTTGGCACAGTAAGGCCAGCTAGAGGGCCTCGCGTTGAACATGACGTACGCGTCCTGTGATTGGATACTCACTTTACCTCAGCCCGGAAACCCGGAAACTTCAGCAGAAAAACCAAGTATATCTCCTCGCTTTTTTAACCCACAATGGCTGAAAGAGAGGACAACTCGCTGTCGCATGTAGGTAAGCCTATTCTCAAGAACAAATAAAAAAGATTTGTTTACTTTTATTTTCAACAAATAGTTCGTTTTGTGAACGTCTTGTTGTTTTTCTTATATTAAACTGACATTTTGTAATTTAGCGTAAAATCTTGTTAAAGATTGCATATTCTTGGTGGACTTCATAAACTTTGTGGACAAATGATTTTAAATCTCCTTTTATTTTTACGTCTTTGCAGTATCACGTATAGTGACAAGTTCTAATTGCTGATGCAGATTTATTGATGTGTAATTGCTCCGGAAAATAGCCTGCGTTGTAGACGATTAAGGTGATGCCACGGCCAGTACTGCGTGCATGTGCTCTTGTAAATGATATCTCCAGCCGTTGTGTCATAAATTATGGTATTACAAGGGATATTTGTTCAAGTCGGACTAAGCGGGACTTCACTGAATGCCTAGGTGTGAAATGCACGGACCGCCACTGAACAGAAAAAGAAGAAGATATATATATATACTCAGAAGACCACATATGATGAAAAAGAGAAATGGATTCAGTTTTCCCTTGACCGGACGCGGGTCACCGGGGCCTCTCTCTGGAGCCAGGCCTGGAGATGGGGCTCGTTTGGCGAGCGCCTGGTGGCCGGGCCTACACCCATGGGGCCCGGTCGGGCTCAGCCTGAAGAGGAAACGTGGGTCCCCCTTCTCAAGGGCTCACCACCCATGGGAGGGGCCAGAGGGGTCGGGTGCAATGTGAGCTGGGCGGCAGCCAAAGGCGGGGACCCTGGCGGTCCGACCCTCGACTGCAGAAGCTAGCTCTGGGGACGTGGAATGTCACCTCTTACAGGGAAGGAGCCTGAGCTGGTGCACGAGGTTGAAAAGTTCCGACTAGACATAGTTGGGCTTGCCTCCACACACAGCCTGGGTTCCGGTACCAGCCCTCTCGAGAGGGGTTGGACTCTCTTCCACTCTGGAGTTGCCCACGGTGAGAGGCGTAGAGCAGGTGTCGGCATACTTATTGCCCCCCGACTCGCCGCCTGTACATTGGGATTCACCCCAGTAGACGAAAGGGTTGCTTCCCTCCGCCTTCAGGTGGGGGAACGGGTTCTGACTGTTGTCTGTGCATATGCACCAAACAGCAGTTCAGTGTACCCATCCTTTTTGGAGACCTTAGGGGGTGTGCTGGAGAGCGCTCCCCCTGGGGACTCCCTTGTTCTGCTGGGCGATTTCAATGCTCATGTGGGCAATGACAGTGGGACCTGGAAGGGCATGATTGGGAGGAATGGCCCCCCCGATCAGAACAGGAGTGGTGTCTTGTTATTAGACTTCTGTGCTCAACACGGATTGTCTATAACAAACACTTTATTCAAACATAAGGGTATCCATTTGTGCACGTGGCACCAGGACACCCTTGGTCGCAGTTCGATGATTGACTTTATAGTTGTATCATCGGATTTGCGGCCTCATGTTTTGGACACTCGAGTGAAGAGAGGGGCGGAGCTGTCAACTGATCACCACCTGGTGGTGAGTAGGCTCCGTTGGTGGGGGAAGATGCCAGTCCGACCTGGAAGACCCAAACGTGTTGTGAGGGTTTGTTGGGAACGTCTGGCAGAATCCCATGTCAGAAGGAGTTTCAACTCCCACCTCCGGCAGAACTATACACATGTCCTGGGGGAGGTGGGGGACATTGAGTCCGAATGGACCATGTTCCGTACCTCCCTTGCTGAGGCGGCAAATCAGAGTTGCGGCCGTAAGGTGGTCGGTGCCTGTCGTGGAGGCAATCCCCGTACTCGCTGGTGGACACCAGTAGTAAGGGATGCCGTAAAGCTGAAGAAGGAGTCCTACCGGGCTTATATAGCCTGTGGGACTCCTGAGACAGCTGACACGTATCGACTAGCCAAGCGGAATGCAGCCTCGGTGGTCGCCGAAGCAAAAACACGGGCATGGGAAGAGTTCGGTGAGGCCATGGAAGCCGACTTCCGGACCGCTTCGAGGAAATTCTGGTCCACCATTCGGCGTCTCGGGAGGGGAAAGCAGTGCACCACTAACACTGTGTACAGTGAGGGTGGGGCGCTGCTGACTTCGACTCGAGACGTCGTGAACCGGTGGGCAGAGTACTTCGAAGACCTCCTCAACTCCACCAACACGCCTTCCTTGGAGGAAGCAGTGTCTGGGGACTCCGAGGTGGGCCCTCCGATCCTTGTGACTGAAGTCACCGAGGTGGTTAAAAAGCTCCTCGGTGGCAAGGCCCCGGGGGTGGATGAGATCCGACCGGAGTTCCTAAAGGCTCTGGATGTTGTGGGGCTGTCCTGGCTGACACGCCTCTGCAACATTGCGTAGTCATCGGGGAGAGTGCCTCTGGATTGGCAGACCGGGGTGGTGGTCCCCCTTTTTAAAAAGGGGGACCGGAGGGTGTGTTCCAACTACAGAGGGATCACACTCCTCAGCCTCCCTGGAAAGGTCTATTCAGGGGTCCTAGAGGGGCGGGTCCGTCGGAAAGTCGAGCCTCAGATTGAGGAGGAACAGTGTGGTTTTCGTCCCAGCCGCGGAACAGTGGACCAGCTCTACACCCTTAGCAGGGTCCTCGAGGGCGCATGGGAATTCGCCCAACCACTCTACATGTGTTTTGTGGACTTGGAGAAAGCGTTTGACCGTGTCCCTCGTGGAGTTCTGTGGAGGGTACTTCGGGAGTATGGGGTACAGGAGCGGCTGATACGGGCCGTTCGGTCCCTATATGACCAATGTCAGAGTCTGGTTCGCATTGCCGGCAGTAAGTCGGAACCGTTTCCAGTGAGGGTTGGGCTCCGCCAAGGCTGCCCTTTGTCACCGATTCTGTTCATAACCTTTATGGACAGAATTTCTAGGCGCAGCCGAAGCGTTGAAGGTTTCTGTTTTGGTAGCCTCAGTATAGCATCTCTGCTTTTTGCAGATGATGTTGTACTGTTGGGGCCTTCAAGTGGAGCTCTCCAACTCTCGCTGGAGCGTTTCGCAGCCGAATGTGAAGCGGCTGGGATGAGAATCAGCACCTCCAAATCTGAGACAATGGTTCTCAGTCGGAAAAGGGTGGAGTGCCCTCTCCGGGTCGGGGAGGAGATTTTGCCTCAAGTGGAGGAGTTTAAGTATCTGGGTGTCTTGTTCACGAGTGAGGGTGAAAGGGATCGAGAGGTCGACAGGCGGATCGGTGCGGCGTCTGCCGTGATGCGGACTTTGTACCGATCTGTCGTGGTGAAGAAGGAGCTGAGCCAAAAAGCAAAGCTCTCAATCTACCGGTCGATCTACGTCCCAACCCTCATCTATGGTCACGAGCTATGGGTTGTGTCCGAAAGAACGAGATCCCGGATGCAAGCGGCCAAAATGAGCTTTCTCCGTCGGGTGTCCGGGCTCTCCCTTAGAGATAAGGTGAGAAGCTCGGTCATCCGGGAGGGGCTCAAAGTCGAGCCGCTTCTCCTCCACATCGAGAGGAGCCAGATGAGGTGGCTCGGGCATCTGATTAGGATGCCCCCGGGACGTCTCCCTCGTGAGGTGTTCCGGGCATGCCCCACTGGCAGGAGATCCCGGGGACGACCCAGAACACTCTGGAGAGACTATGTCTCCCAGCTGGCATGGGAACGCCTCGGGATCCGCCAGGACGAGCTGGAAGAAGTGGCTGGGGAGAGGGAAGTCTGGGCTTCCCTACTGAAGCTGCTGCCCCCGCGACCCGACCCCGGATAAGCGGCAGAAGATGGATGGATGGATGGATGGATGGATATATATATATATATATATATATATATATATATATATATCTTCTTCTTTTCCTTTCGGCTTTTCCCCTCAGGGGTCGCCACAGCGAATCAGTGTCCTCCATCTATCCCGGTTTTGTGCATCCTCTTCTCTCACACCAGCTATCTTCATGTCCTCTTTGACCACATTCATAAACCTCCTCTTCGGTCTTCCTCTCGGTCTCCTGCCTGGCAGTTCAAGGCTCAGCATCCTTCTCCCGATATAGTCACTCTCTCTCCTCTGGACATGTCCAAACCATCTCAGTCTGGCCTCTCTGACTTTCTCTCCAAAGCCTCTAATATGAGTTGTGCCTCTAATGTACTCATTCCTGATCCTATCCAACCTGGTCACTCCCAAAGAAAACCTCAACATCTTCAGCTCTGCTACCTCCAGCTCTGCTTCCTGTCTTTTCTTCAGTGGCACTATCTTCAGTCCAAACATCATGGCTGGTCTCACCACGGTTTTATACACTTTTCCTTTCATCCTAGCTGAAACCCTTCTATCACACATCACATCTGACATTTTTCTCCAGCCGCTCCAGCCTGCCTGGACACGCTTCTTCACCTCTTTTTCACACTCTCCATTGCTCTGGACAGTTGACCCCAAGTACTTCTTCCACCTTCTTTATCTCTTCTCCCTGTAGCATCACTCCTGCACTTGGATCCCTCTCATTCACACACATATATTCCGTCTTGCTGCGACTGATCTTCATTCCTCTCTTTTCCAGGGAATATCTCCACATCTCTAGTTTCTCCGCCACCCGTTCCCTGTTCTCGCTACAGATCACAATGTCATCTGCAAACACCATGGTCCAAGGAGATTCTTGTCTAACATCGTCTGTCAGCCTGTCCATCACCATAGCAAACAAGAAGGGGCTCAGAGCTGACCCCTGGTGGAGTCCCACCTCCACCTTGAATTCCTCAGTCATGCCGACAGCACACCTCACAACTGTCTTACAGTCATGATACATGTCTTGTACCGCTCTGACATACTTTTCCGTCACTCCAGACTTCCTCATGCAATGCCACAGCTCTTCTCTGGGCACCCTGTCATCCGCTTTCTCCAGATCTACAAAGACACAATGCAATTCCTTCTGACCTTCTCTGTACTTCTCTATCAGCATTCTTAAAGCAAACACTGCATCTGTCGTACTCTTTTTTTGGCATGAAGCCATACTGCTGCTCACAAATGTTCACTTCTGCTCTTAGTCTTGCTTCAACTACTCTTTCCCAGAGTTTCATTGTATGGCTCATAAACTTTATTCCTCTGTAATTAGTACAACTCTGCACATCTCCTTTGTTCTTAAAAATGGGCACGAGTACACTTTGTCTCCATTCTTCAGGCATCTGTTCACCATCTAAGATCTTGTTGAATAACCCAGTCAGGAACACCACCGCCACCTCTCCAAGACACTTCCATACCTCGATTGGTAAATCATCAGGCCCGAGTGCCTTTCCCCCCTTCATCCTCTTTAGCGCACTCCTCACTTCATCGTTGCTACTGCTTGCTACGTCTTGGTCCACAACAGTCACGTCTTCTTCTACTCTTTGTTCCTTCTCATTTTCCTCATTCATCAATTCTTCAAAGTACTCTTTCCATCTTGCCATCACACTACTGGCACCTGTTAATACATTGCCATCTCTATCCTTAATCACCGGCTGCAGGTCCTTACCATCTTTGTGTCTCTGTCTCGCCAGCCTGTAAAGATGAGTCTCGCCTTCCTTGCTGTCCAGCCAAGCATACAAGTCATCATAAGCCTCTTGTTTGGCCTTTGCCACCTTTACTTTAATCGTGCGTTGCATCTCCTTGTACTGCTGTCTACTCTCATCCGTCCTCTGTGTCCCACTTCTTCTTTGCTAACCTCTTTCTCTGTATACACTCCTGCACCTCCCCATTCCACCACCAAGTCTCCTTATCTACATTTCTTCCACTCGATACACCAAGTACTTTCGGACCTGTGTCTCTGATTATGTTCGCTGTAGTTTGCCAGTCATCTGGAAGGACCTCTTGCCCACCCAGTGCTTGTCTTACCTCCTTCCTAAATGTTATATATATATATATATAGTTATATATATATGTACACACATATATATATATAGTTATATCGATATTCTCGGGCGTCGGAAAAAATATAGATATAACTGGACTATCGATATATCCGATCCTGCAGGCATGTAATTTTCTCCTTGAGTTCATAGAAATAGTATCGTAATAAGCAGTACTATCGATATAACCGATATCGATATGAGACTTTACTATATATATATATATATATATATATATATATATATATATATATATAGTAAAGTCTCGTTTTATCACCCTTTCCCTCATGTATATGTATATATATATATACACTTATATACCTCAATTTACGAACTTAATTGGTTCCCAGACAGAGTGTGTATGGCAAAAAGTGTGTATCTCAAAAAAAAATCACATAGGGAACCATTAAAATGGGAATAATCCATTCCCAGATTTACATAAAATATACTTTTCAACTAAATAAGCCTTAAAACTACACACAACATACCTTATTCTATGTATCATAAATGTGTTATTGTATTGTAATGAAAGAAAGATTTACATTTGTGATTGTCATTTATGGCTTGATGGAATGGCGTTGGAGGTCGAAGGTCAAAGGGAATTGCTTTTTGGAAAGAGAGGCGCATTACATGAGGACTGTAATTAAAGAAATAAACTGCTGTCAAATAAAGTTTTATTTACCTTTTTGATGGTCATTGATGGCTTATGGAAGATCACTACGCCAGCCGTGGTGGGTGTGTATTATGAAAATAGTGCTTATTATAAGGTTTAATTTACATAAATTTGACCTTTGTAAGATGAAAAGTTTGTAAGATAAGGTGTTTGTAAGTTGAGGTCTCACTGTATGTATATATATATATATATATATATATATATATATATATATATATATATATATACACGAACCACGAGCACTGGAGCCCCGCAGGGATCCGTCCTCTCTCCATTGCTCTTCTCTCTCTACACGAACGACTGCACCTCAACGCACCCAGCTGTCAAATTCATAAAGTTCGCAGACGACACCACGGTCATCGGTCTCTTCAAAGACGGCGACGAGTCTGCGTACCGACAACAAGTGGAGCAGCTGGAGCTCTGGTGCAGCCGTCACAACCTGGAGCTGAACACGCTCAAGAGAGTTGAGATGATGGTGGACTTCAGGAAACATCCATCACCACAGCTACCCCTCACACTATCCAACTGCCTGGTGTCAACCGTTGAGACCTTCAAGTTCCTGGGAATCACAGTCTCCCAGGACATGAAGTGGGAGGTCAACACCAACTCTATCCTGAAAAAGGCCCAACAGAGAATGTACTTCCTGAGGCTGCTAAAGAAGCATGGCCTGCCACAGGAGGTGCTGCAACATTTCTACACGGCTGTCATCGAATCCATCCTGTGTTCTTCCATCACCGTTTGGTTCGGGGCCGCCACAAAAATGGACAAAATCCGACTTCAACGGACAGTTAGGACGGCGGAAAAAATCATTGGCACCGCCCTACCCACTCTCGAGGACTTGCACACTGCAAGAATCCAAACTAGGGCGCGGAAAATCCTACTGGACCCTCCGCACCCTGCCCACCACCTTTTCCAGCTACTCCCCTCAGGCAGGCGCTACCGATCCATGCGCACCAAATCCAGCAGACATTTAAACAGCTTCTTCCCCCAAGCCATTAACTCTTTGAACTCTTTCAACAGTAGCCAAAATGGAACTGTATAGTGCCACTTAGCAGTTTTTTTTGACAACGATACTAGTGCAGCGTGTTCTACCGGAAACAAATTCCTTGTGTGTTCTACATACTTGGCAATAAAGATGATTCTGATTCTGATTCTGATATATATATACATACACACATATATATCGATATTCTCGGGAGTCGAAAAAAATATCGATATAACCGGACTATCGATATATCCGATCCTGCGGAAATGTAAGTTTTCTCCTTGCGTTCATAGAAATAGTATCATAATAAGCAGTACTATCGATATAACGAGACTTTACTGTATATATATATATATATATATATATATATATATATATAAAAAAATCCGGGTCTCACCCACCATGGGTGGTGTCTGTCCCCCATTTTAGCTCGGGTCCTCTACCAGAGGCCAGGAAGCTTGAGGGTTCTGCGCAGTATCCGTGCTGTTGCCAGCACTGCGCTTTTCTGGACCGAGATATTTGATGTTGTTCCCGGAATCTGTTGCAACCACTCGTCGAGTTTGGGGGTCACTGCCCCGAGTGCTCCGACCAACACAGGCACGACTGTCACCTTTACCTTCCAGGTTTTCTCCAGCTCCTCTCTGAGCCCTTGGTATTTCTCGATTTTCTCATGTTCCTTCTTTCTGATGTTTCCATCACTCGGGACCGCTACATCCACGACAACGGCTTTCTTTTCCCCTTTATCTATGACCACGATATCTGGATGGTTGGCCATTACCATCTTGTCGGTCTGTATCTGGAAGTCCCATAGGATCTTTGCTCGGTCATTCTCCACCACCTTGGGAGATGATTCCCATTTTGACCTTGGGGTTTCCAGTCCATACTCCTCACAGATGTTTCGGTAGACTATGCCAGCCACCTGGTTATGGCGCTCCATGTAGGCTTTCCCTGGCTGCATCTTACACCCTGCAGTTATGTGTTGGATTGTCTCAGGTGCCTCTTTGCACAACCTACACCTTGGGTCTTGTCTGGTGTGGTATATCCCTGCCTCTATGGCTCTGGTGTTCAGGGCCTGCTCTTGGGCAGCCAGGATGAGTGCCTCTGTGCTGTCCTTTAGGCCAGCCCTCTCTAGCCACTGATAGGACTTATTGAGATCAGCCACTTCTGCTATGGTTCGGTGGTACATCCCGTGTAGGGGCTTCTCCTCCCATGATTGTCCCTCTTCCATCACCTCATCCTCTGTTCCCCATTGTCTGAGACATTCTCTGAGTACATCCTCCGTTGGAGCCTTCTCTTTGATGTATTCATGGAGCTTGGATGTTTCATCCTGGACAGTGGCTCTCACACTCACTAGTCCCCGGCCTCCTTCCTTACGGCTTGTGTACAGTCTCAGGGTGCTGGACTTGGGATGGAACCCTCCGTGCATGGTGAGGAGTTTTCGGGTCTTAACATCCATGGTCTGAATCTCTTCCTTTGGCCACCTTATTATTCCTGCAGGGTATCTGATCACTGGCAGGGCATAGCTGTTTATTGCCCGGGTCTTGTTCTTGCCATTGAGCTGGCTTCTGAGGACTTGCCTCACTCGCGGGAGGTATTTGGTTGTCGCCGCTTTCCTTGTTGCTAGTTCGAGGTTGCCATTGGCCTGTTGTATACCAATGTACTTGTAGCTGTTTTCAATGTCTGCTATTGTTCCTTCAGGGAGTGAGACCCCTTCAGTGTGGACTACCTTGCCCCTCTTAGTCACCATCCGACTACATCTCTCCAGCCCGAATGACATTCCGATGTCACTGCTGTAGATCCTGGTTGTGTGCATCAGGGAGTCTATGTCCCTTTCGCTCTTAGCATACAGCTTTATGTCATCCATGTCGTGGAGGTGACTGATCGTAGCTCCATTTCTGAGGCGGTATCCATAGCCTGTCTTGGCGATTATCTGGCTGAGGGGGTTCATTCCTATGCAGAACAGCAGTGGGGAGAGTGCATCACCTTGATATATGCCACATTTGATGGACACTTGCGTTAGTGGCTTGCCATTGGCTTCAAGTGTGGTTTTCCACATCCTCATCGAGTTTGCAACGAAGGCTCTCAGGGTCCTGTTGACCTTATACAACTCCAAGCATTCAGTGATCCATGTGTGTGGCATCGAGTCATATGCTTTCTTGTAATCAATCCAGCCTGTGCACAGGTTGGTATGTCGGGACCTGCAGTCTTGAGCGACTGTTCTGTCAACCAGCAGTTGATGTTTGGCACCTCTAGTATCTCTACTAATGCCTTTCTGTGCTTTGCTCATGTATTGATCCATGTGTCCACTTATCTTAGCCGCAATGATGCCTGACATGAGCTTCCATGTTGTGGAGAGACAGGTTATTGGCCGATAGTTGGAAGGAACTGCACCCTTTGAGGAATCCTTCATGATCAGGATTGTTCGCCATCCTGGGTGACTCCCATCCTTCAGCAACTGGTTCATTTGTGCTGCTAGGCGCTCGTGGAGAGCTGTGAGTTTCTTTAGCCAGTAGGTGTGGACCATATCCGGGCCTGGTGCCGTCCAGTTTTTCCTACCTGAGACTCTTCCTTGTATATCTGCCGCTGTGATGGTAACTGGGTTCTGTTGAGGGAGGTTGCTGTGCTCCTCTTTCAGAGTCACCAGCCATTGTGCACTGCTGTCATGTGCGACCTCCTTCTCCCGTATGCCTTTCCAGTATCTTTCAATTTCCAGCCTTGGAGGGTCTGCTCTGCTGTTAGAACCCTGCCACTGAGCGTACACTTTCGCAGGTTGTGTTGCGAACAGCCTGTTTATTCTTCTGGCCTCATTCTCTTTCGTATACCTCTTTAGGCGACTGGACAAGGCCTGGAGCCTTTGTTTGGCAGTTTCGAGTGCTTCAGGTATGGTTATCTGCATGTACCTCTTGGGTATTGGCCTTTTATTCACACCTCTCTGGATCTCCGTCAATTGACTCACATCTTTCCGAGCCGCCTTGATCTTGGCCTCCAACCGTCTTTTCCATGGTGGGTAATGAATCTCGTGGCTCTCATGGTTGCTCTTGTAGCCGAGCATCTCTAGGATCACTGATGCTGAGGTGTATATCAGCTCATTGGTTTCCGTGATCGTTCCGGTCGGGATCGTTCTCAGAATCAGAATCAGAATACATTTATTCGTCCCACAATGGGGAAATTTGCAGTCCACAGCAGCAATTGAAAAGGGATGGAGTTGGGCTGGGGTGAAAGGATAGAAAACAATATATATATATATATATATATATATATATATATATATATATATATATATATATATATATATATATATATACACACACACGTGTGTGTGTGTATGTACAGTGGGACCTCGGATCTCGAACGCCTCACAGTTCGAACAGATCGGAGTTCGAACAAAATATTTGAGATATTCTTGCTTCGTAGTTTGAACACCAATCGGTGTTCGAACGCCAATACGACGCGTGAGTGCGTACGCGAAGGTGGGGTGCTGAGCGGAGTATGAGTGTATCGCTCTCTCCGTTACCAACTGTTCTCGCTTGCGGACGTGCTGCGTTTTGCTCTCGCATTTAATATAGTGTATGAAGAGTTTTAGCCCCTAATCATGCCTCCAAAGAAAGTAAGTGCTGCTAAAAGTGTCAAAAGAAAAGTAGTGCGTACAACTATTGCATTTAAGAAAGAAATAATCGCAAAATATGAAGGAGGTGTGCGAGTGTCTGATTTGGCTAGGGAATACAGCATGGTGAAATCTACGATCGGTACGATATTAAAGAATAAGGAGGCTGTGAAATCTAGTGATGTGGCTGTGGGAGTGAGAGCAAGTATCATTGGATAGATATTTTATGAGAAAAGAACATCCTGGAGCCGAGTCATCCGGAGCTGTCACGTTCCGAGCGAGAGTGACTGCAGCTGACTCGTCGGAACGTAGTGGAATGTTTGGGATCCCAAAGCAGGCGGCAGAGACGTACTACCCAAGCAGGATGTTTATTCACAAATAAAAGAAAACACAGCGAGTAAGAAGGCAGGAGGTGATCCGAACCGCTTACTACGGCAAAAAGCAAATGGCACACGAGGGTGCAAAATTGCGCAATCCCGGAAGATGACATAAATTTACGGGACGCAGGGAAAATACCTTGGACCGGATACACTCACGCATCGCAGGAAGAGTCCAGGTACGGTGGCGAGTTGTCCGTGATTAGTGAATTGACAGCAGGTGGAGAACGGCCGGGAGAGGCCCCCCCCCCCCCCCCCCCCCCCGCCGTCAACTCACAAGTGACAGGAGCAAAGAGATGGTTTCGGTGTTCAAAGAAATCGCTTTTCGAACAGGGTCCTGGAACGAATTATGGTCGAGAACCGAGGTATCACTGTATATGTATGGCGGCCCGGTAGTCAAGTGGTTCGCACATCGACTTCACAGTGCAGAGGCTGTGAGATCAAATCTGCTTCAACATACATACAATTCGCTTGCAACCGATTCAGGATGACTCCCGCCCCTGCAGCCCTCATGAGAATCAAGCGTTCTGGAAGATGAATGAATGAATGCATTAATTAATTTAACATTAACAACCTTAAATCGAATTAACTTTAATCAATCAATAAAATTGTGCATAATTTCAATAAGAATTAACTCATTTAAAATTATTCCTGCAACATCATGGATTGAATTTATGAAGGATTCAAGTAATTTGGAACGGACAAAAAATGCTTTAAAACTTGTAAGTATTCAGTATTTTGTGGTCAAAGGCACAATTCCAAAGCCTGGCAATAACATGTTCAGCGGAATTTTCTTCAAGAAATGATAATACAACTAATATGCTGTGAAGTTGATGCAAATCATGTTTGTTTGTCCACACATACAGGCCCTGCTTTATTTCATCCATGTGATGGACCACATTGCTGTCAAGGAATATGTCATGGTTTACTTCCACACCCTGACAGGAGAACACAACCAATTGGACACTGAATTCCTCAAAAACATCCATGACATTGTCGACATCAAGTAAGTGATTATTGTGTCATGCTAATCTCAAAAGCGATACTTTACAAACTACTCGGGCTAGTGTTGTTTTCATCGATAATGATTACATTTCGTTGACCGCCTTTTTTTTCATGATCACAAAAAACCATGCCAGCTACAACATTGATGACAAAATATATAAAAGTATTGGTGGGTGCTCGAACAGAAGTTTAGAATGTATGCATACTTCATGTTGTTTGTTCCAAGGGGAACATAAACAATCAGGCACATGGATGGACATGGATGTAATCACAACTCTCCACAGTTCGATTTCAAAATGGCTACTTAACGTTTTTTCTGTGGTTTTAACTATTCCACCACTATGAGGCACTGTAATGCATTGTAACGTAATTACTGGGGGCAGCACATGGATAGAAACACAGTGAATTTTGGACTCATTTCAACTTTGTTGATAGTTCAAAGGCAGAGTGTAGACTGCAAGGTTAAAATTTCCCGCACAAGCCATCTGTACAATTTGAATAGAACATACAAGCAAGGGAACCAGCTATTAATGAAGTTTCTCGTGTGTCTGCCTGCATCTGTTGCTGTTGCAATATTACAACTTCTAAGACGTACAACCCAAAGCTCCTTGAGACACTTTAGCCAAAAAGCTATCCATTCTATCAAGCCATCAACGACCATCACAAAGGTAAATAAAACAACTTTCTTATACAGTACAGTTTATTTCTTTAATTACAATAAGGCTTATTTAGTTGAAAATTATGTTTGATGGGAACCTGGGAACAGATTATTCTCATTTTAATGGTTTTCTGTGGGAAATTAACCTTTGGAATACACACTTTTCTCCTTCCACACACTTTCTGGGAAACAATTAAGTTTGTAAGCCAAGGTATCACTGTATATATGTAATGTAGCGGTCCATCATATATGATGATGACACTTGTCCCAATGGAGGAGAGATAGGTGGGGTGGGGGGACACACCTGCAAACACGAGCACGCTCCTGCAGTGATGCATCTGGGCGGCGACCTTGCGCCATTTACGCATTTTGACAGCCACCGGCACAACTTTGGAACTCCACTGTGCCAGCACCGGCGCATGTTTATTACGATTAGCGTACATTGCTATGTGATCTGGGCCACATATGACACACTTCTGTTACTCGTTTTTTAAGAAACAATCCAATAAGTCTGCAGAGGGTAGTGACAATTTGTTGCAGCAAACTGCTGTTAATGATTCGAATTTAGTGGCAAATGGGAATGATTTCAGAGCTCTTGCAGCACATTGGAAATCTTCAAAGCAAAGTAATGTGTTTAAGTAGACACTAGTAAGAAATATTCTACAAAGTCTGTTCTCTTTGTGTTCTCTGTAATACCATACAATATCAAAATAGCACAGGATTGTGTCATTACTCAAGAAAATTGAAATTGTTTATCGTATGTATGAATACATTATTTGACTTGAATTGTTTGTTGATGAATTAGAAAAATTGATTTCACTCAAATAATTAATTTAAAAAAAAATAATTTCATTTGCAATTTTTAAATATCGATGAATGTATTTTATAATAATAATAATAATAATAATAAATTTAATTTCAAGCGCCTTTAAAAACACAAGGACAAGGTCACTTTACAATAAAAACAATAAAAACATAAGTAAAATGATAAATAATAAAATAGCAGATTGAACTAGACATTGAAAGCAATTTCAAACAGATGGATTTTGAGGTGTGACTTGAAAATAGGGAGGGAGTCAATATTACGAACGTTGGGTGGAAGTGAATTCCAGAGTTTGGAAGCAGAGCGGCTGAAAGCTCTCCATCCCATCGTGGTGAGACGGGCAGAGGGCACATAGAGGTGAAAGGCGGATGAGGATCTGAGGGACCGAGTGCGAACGGATATTGGTTTATTTCAATCAGTTTAGTATACTTGGACAATCTAGTTTAATTGGGTCACATCCATTTTAGACTTTGGCCCCCTTTTCAGACACCAGGGCCAAATGGCCCCCTTTTTTATTTTACCAGATGCATCACTGCACCTGTATATACCTCACACACACACCTATTCAAACACATGCACACATCTGTAAATAAATTGTTTTTGTTCTGTTTTTTTTCTGATTCTGAATCTGATTATAAATTTAAATAAATGCTTGTTTTGTCATCAAAAGGCTTTTTTCTTGTTGTTTAATAGAAGGAAACCACTGTCCATGTGTTTGAGGTGTCATTCAAAGTTAAAAATATGGTCTTTGATCACCTTTCTGCCTGCTTCAAAATGCTCATTTTCTCGACTAATTGGGGAAAATTGGGCATTTGGCCTGAAACCGCCATTTTGGAACAATACCATTTGCCCCGATTTGTAAAGTGACCGAACTACAACTAGCCTCAAACGCATCATTTTCTGCCGCCGCTCGAAAAATGAACATCAAGAATAGCTCATCTCGCAGTGCATGTGATCTTATACGTTCGAGAACAGCAGACGAATAAACATGGCGAATAGTAGCAGCGAGAGTCCAAAGCATCCTGCAAAAAAAAACAAGTTATGAATGTAAATTTCGGTCAGGTTGGCAAACTGAATATTCTTCGATAAGAGCAAGCGATCGTGGAGTGTCATTTGCATTTTGTTCAATATGTTGCGTGCATATTTCGGTCAGCCGTGGTGGAAAAAAATGATGTTGCAAAACACAACAAAACTGTGCAACATGTGGAATTATTAAATAGTCGATCGACAAACGAAAAAAGCAACACATTCCTCACCAGCAGTAAAGACGACTCCTCTAATCAAGTGACAAAACCAGAGGTTCTATTTGCCAACTTCGTAGCCGAACACAATCTGCCTTTTGCAATCCGGGACCATTTTTCTTTGTAAAAAAAAGAGGAGGTCAACATGCTCGAGAAGAAAGCTTGACGTCCAATTAAAAACTGGTGTCATCTATCCGTAACACTACTTATGCACACTGCCCGTCAAGGCAATTCTACTGTGTAAAAGGGACAGACGTAGATTGGGGGGAAGATTGCGACCTGACAGTTGCCCAGTTATGTCAGTAATATTAAAGATTGAACACAAACATGATGGTTCTGTTCTGTAAACCAGTGTTTTTCAAACCTTGTGCTGAGGAAAATGATCCAAATGTATGCCTTTGCGGCCTGTCAATTTGCTATACACTTCAATGAGTGACAGAAGTAGCAGAAACATCTATTGGCCAAGTGTGTAGAACACACAAGGTATGTGTCTCCGGCAGAACATGCTCCACTAAGTTCATAAAAAAAATATACAAATAAGTATGGAGGACACTAATAATGGCTAATCTAATCTAATTCCTTAATGTAAGTAATACCTCTCAGGAACAACTGAAACAATGCAAGGTATCAAGCAGAGCCAAAGTGATCAGTGGTAGAATAAAATCCGATAACAGTTCTACAGTTGGTGCAGAAAATCAGCAACTAATTAGCGATTAATTTTAAAGTGATCAGTTGCCGTATTTGTAGTAAAACAAGTGTGATTATGCAGATGTCCTTGAGCGCCTCAAAGTGTCTGATGCTGGAGATTATATTTGTCAGTAACAGTGGTTCAAGTGAGTACAGAGCTGAAGCTACAATGATGGTATTGGGATGCTGTTCCACAGAGTTGTGCAAAATTGCAAAGAGCACTATACAGTTATATTTGGATTATTGTTTAGAGGGTTAATGGCTAGGGTGAAAAACCTATTTAAATGTTTGCTAGATTTGGTGCGCATGGATTGTTAGTGCCTGCCTGAGGGGAGTAGCAGGAAAAGGTTGTGTACAGGGTGTGAAGGGTCCAGTAGGATTTTTGGTTCCAGTGCCAAGTCCTCAAGAGTCCCCAAGAGTGGGAAAGGCAATGGCTCTCTGCAGCTAATCAAGGCATTGACACTATATGCGCATTTTCTCTGCTCCACAACAAGCAATAAGTCATACTCATGCCAAACTCCTATTATGGCAAAACGACTTCTTCTTTTCCACAGCAAATCAGTGTCCTCCATCTTGAGAGGTTTGATCCGCATGTTTGTTTTGGCCAAGCTTTTACGTCATATACCCTTCCTGACACAATTTATCCGGGCTTGGGACCAGCAAAAGAAGACATATGTCCCTTTGTGGCTACAGAACAAGCAGTTTGCAGCTTGCTCAGTAAAAGGCTCCCAAACACAAAATGGTAATCGGCACAGCAACATTCAAAAAAGCAAAAACTATACTCACCATTTGATGACAATGCTCTGATCTTACCGTGAAATGGGCATCTCTTTTCTTACATTACATCACAAACAGAATTCCAGTCCTTTAAGATGCTTCATCTTCCTGTCACTGTATTTGAGAATGTGAAATGCACATATGGTAGTGGGGACTATTTTGTCCACTCGGTGTCAACAAAACCTTACATGGCACATGTGGAAATTCAACCTATTACGTTATTCAAAACAATCATTTCTACATATTAATTATTTATATATTTTCTCTATTTCTACATTTTCTGATTTCTACATACTACATTTTTTTCAACATTTTCTACATTTTCTGATTACAAATTCTTTCTCTCAGATTATTTTAGTTGACATTACAATCTAATGTCCTCAAGGCCTTCAGAAGTAATTCTGCTGTCTTTGATTTACCCCAAATAAAATATAGACTTTTAGCTTTTCCTGTCATTTTTTTCAAAGAAACTTGTAAGTGTTGTATCTGCTCATACCATGTTTCACGGTCTTTTGGAGATAGGAAGTGTTAAATTTGTACCAGACATTATGATGAAAATGTTTAAGTTTTCTAATTTCTGTTTAGGAGATACAAAAAAAACAACATATGGACCTCCGTTTCAATAATCCTATTGAGAATGCAAAGCTATGAGGTACAGCTATTAGTGGAAAACGCATCGTTCACTTACAATTATTCGCATCGGGTACCAAGTCAGCATCAACAATATCATCATGAAAATAGCGTTAGCACGCCGAATGTTCCAAATTCTGGACACGCCTTATTTTTAATATTTATTGGTAAATAAACAAGCTGGCCTTATTTTATGCATTTCAGCCACAAGGTAAACCTCTTCTGAATATCTCATAAAATAGTTACAACATATCTTCTTTTCCTTTCGGCTTTTCTCCTCAGGGGTCGCCACAGCGAATCAATGTCCTCCATTTATCCCGGTTTTGTGCATCCTCTTCTCTCACACCAGCTACCTTCATGTCCTCTTTGACCACATCCATAAACCTCCTCTTCGGTCTTCCTCTCGGTCTCCTGCCTGGCAGTTCAAGGCTCAGCATCATTGTCCCCATAGAGTCACTGTCTCTCCTCTGACCATGTCTAAACCATCTCAGTCTGTCCTCTGTGACTTTCTCTCCAAAGCCTCTAATATGAGTTGTCCCTCTAATGTACTCATTCCTGATCCTATCCAACCTGGTCACTCCCAAAGAAAACCTCAACATCTTCAGCTCTGCTACCTCCAGCTCTGCTTCCTGTCTTTTCTTAAGTGGCACTCCAGTCTCCAGTCCAAACATCATGGCTGGTCTCACCACTGTTTTATATACTTTTCCTTTCATCCTAGCTGAAACACTTCTATCACACATCACACCTGACATTTTTCTCCAGCCGCTCCAGCCTGCCTGGACACGCCTCTTCACCTCTTTTCCACACTCTCCATTGCTCTGGACAGTTGACCCCAAGTACTTAAAATCATCCACCTTCTTTATCTTCTCCCTGTAGCATCACTCTTGCACTTGGACCCCTCCTTCCTCATGCAATACCACAGCTCTTCTCTGGGCACCCTGTCGTACGCTTTCTCCAGATCTACAAAGACACAATGCAATTCCTTCTGACCTTCTCTGTACTTCTCTATCAGCATTCTTAAAGCAAACATTGCATCTGTCGTACTCTTTTTTTTTGGCATGAAGCCATACTGCTGCTCACAAATGTTCACTTCTGCTCTTAGTCGAGCTTCAACTACTCTTTCCCAGACTTTCATTGATGGCTCTTCAACTTTATTCCTCTGTAGTTAGTCCAACTCTGCACATCTCCTTTGTTCTTAAAAATGGACACGAGTACACTTCGTCTCCATTCTTCAGGCATCTGTTCACCATCTAAGATCTTGTTGAATAATCCAGTCAGGAACACCACCGCCACCTCTCCAAGACACTTCCATACCTCGATTGGTAAATCATCAGTCCCGAGTGACTTTTCCCCCTTCATCCTCTTCTGCGCCCTCCTCACTTCATCCTTGCTAATGCTTGCTACGTCTTGGTCTACAACAGTCGCGTCTTCTACTCTTTGTTCCTTCTCATTTTCCTCATTCATCAATTCTTCAAAGTACTCTTTCCATCTTGCCATCACACAACTGGCACCTGTTAATACATTGCCATCTCTATCCTTAATCACCCGAACCTGCTGCAGGTCCTTACCATTTTTTTCTCTTTGTCTCGCCAGCCTGTAAAGATCAGTCTCACCTTCCTTGCTTTCCAGCCGAGCATACAAGTCATCATAGGCCTCTTGTTTGGCCTTTGCCGTGCCGTGCGCTGCATCTCCTTTTACTGCTGTCTATTCTTGTCCGTCCTCTGTGTCCCACTTCTTCTTTGCTAACCTCTTTCTCTGTATACACTCCTGCACCTCCCCATTCCACCGCCAAGTCTCCTTCTCTACCTTTCTTCCACTCGATACACCAAGTACTTTCCGACCTGTGTCTCTGATTATATTCGCTGTAGTTTGGCAGTCATCTGGAAGGACCTCTTGCCCATCCAGTACTTGTCTTACCTCCTTCCTAAATGTAAAATAGCTACAACATATACTTACGTGATATTTCATCCATGACTAAAAATAGGAGCTTTGAAGATGGAGGTGCGCATGTTGTGTTGCGCAAGAAGGAGATGATGTCACTGACGCTCTTAAAGGCAAAGCTACACATAACCTGTTTTAAAGGGACATGTAACTTGTGCTGCATCAGTTCCAATCGACACTTGAACTGCTACCTTTCATTTTCTCGATCTATAAGCATTTATCTTTAGTGTACCGAATTTGGCACAATCATCCGTAAAGGGTTAAATGCGCAGCAAGCAAAATGTGTCACACATTTCTGTAAACGTCCTAAAAACTATCCACTGTGGGACTAATAAAAGTAAATCCAATCCAATTCCATAACGCCATCAAATTCAATAAATACATTGCATGTATAAATCATCTGTCTTTAACTTCAGCGGAATATCAATTTGTCAGATTAAAACGATCATTGTGCTTATTCACTATCGTTTTTAATAAATCTATAGTTATATTTTATTTAAAAAATCTCATGATTTCAAATGGTGAATCTCTATTAAGTAATTAATCATCAGCGAATCTAGCAACATTTACCATGTCAATTCATTCCAATTTGATATGAATGTTGATCAATCAGCCTAATTTGCCTGCCTATTTAATTTACAGTGGTTTACGAACGCCTTGCCTTACGAACTTTTCGGTTTACCAACGTTAATTTTATGAAAATTAAACCTTGGATTCCGCACTACTTTTCGCGATACACACCCCCTACCATGGCTGGCGGAGTAATCTTCTGTGGAAGAACACCAAGCACGTGACCGAACAACGCCCCAGCCGGCCTGCCTTTCCACACCCCTTTTCTCTGAATGCACATGTCGATCCAGAGAGAGAGAGAGAGAGAGAGAGAGAGAGAGAGAGAGAGAGAGAGAGAGAGAGAGAGAGAGAGAGAGAGAGAGAGAGAGAGAGAGAGAGAGAGAGAGAGAGAGAGAGAGAGAGACGTCGAAACACGAACGAGGTGTGTGTTTGTCTGATTTAGCCGCTTAGCGTATATGCTAATTCCATTTCAATGTGTATCATTGTGTTCAGCTGATAGAAAAGGCTGGCATGATATTACCCTTCGATCCTTGAAAGCACCATGGAAAAATTTGTGGCCCACATGCATCCTTGAAAGGGACTTTGTGTCACGGTTTGCGAGGTGGTGATGGCGGGTTCGGATCCCAAAAAGCAGGCAAGAGGGAGCAGGAGGTTGTATGTGAGAAATTGTATTAAAATAAAGTCAGCAGGAACAAAATGTAAAACATCAAAATCACCTGAATGGAAAAACAATGCAAAGTAGCAAAAGAAGACCAAGAGTAAAAGTCCGCCAAGGTTAAACAAACACATACACAATGCATGCAGCAAACAAGCAGCAAACAAACAATGAACCGGCACCGGATGATAGTGCCGGGTGTCCTTTTAAGTGTCAATGATTAAACGACCAACACCTGCGAGGCTGCAGGCAGGGCTGACGTCGCTACCCGCTGGTCGCCAATCTCATCGGGACGACCAGCACCTGTGCAGGTGTAGGCGGGGCCGACAGCGCCCCCCGTTGGTCGCCAACTAGATCATGACACTTTGAAGGATTTGATCCTCATGACTCTGTTGTTTTGGACGACATTGGACAGAACATGGGACGCGAAGTGGATGCAGATGACATCGAGGAGCTTGTTGCTGACCATAATGAGGTCCTCAACACACATGATTTGATTTGCTAAGTGGAATGATGTGCAGGCTTTTATTGAACAGTTCCATCCAGAAAAGACTGGCTATGAGAATCATCGACATGATGAATGATAATGTGATGCCTCAGTTTCGTAAGACCTTACAAATCAGAAAGCAACAGGTGTCAATTAAGAGCCATCTACGACCATCACAAATATAAATAAAGTGACTTTATTATACAGTGCAGTGTATTTATTTCATTACAATAGCACATTTATTATACATAGAATAAGGTATGTTGTGTGTAGTTTTGAGGCGTATTTAGTTGAAAATTATATTTTATGGAGACCTGGGAACGGATTATTCTCATTTTAATGGTTTCCTGTGGGATTTTTTTTGAGGGGGATCCACACTTTTCGCCTTACACACTCTGTCTGGGAACCAATTAAGTTTGTAAGCCAAGGTCTCACTGTACTTATTTGTTGTTTCAACTGGACGGTTATGAGTAAATTGGTAATCTTACGCGCAGCGCTGCGTGGGGTATTGTTCCCCATGAAAAACAATTCAGCTCAATTTAAATGCCAATAGTAAATGTCCAAACATCTGTCTGGTCTCACCACTGTTTTATACACTTTTCCTTTCATCCTAGCTGAGACCCTTCTATCACACATCACACCTGACAGGTCACGGAAGATTCACGATCTATCACAGCTGCATTTAAATAATAAAAGAACATATAAATGCCAATAGTAAATGCCTAGAATTTTATACGTCCACTCTTTTACTATGTCACTTTATACAAACTACAGTAAAGTCTCGTTATATCGATATTCAAGGGAGTCCGAAAAAATATCGATATAACCGGGACTATCGATATATCCGACCCTGTTTGCATGTAATTTTCTCCGCGCGTGCATAGAAATAGTATCGATATAACCGGGACTATCGATATATCCGATATCGATATAACGAGACTTTACTGTATATTCTTATTGCCTAAACTGGCCAACAAAATCAAAATATAAAATTTACATATCTATATCTCCTTAATTGTATTATCAATAAGAGGACCTTAGTTCCTTGGGAACTCCACATCCAAATTTGTTCATGTCCTGTCAGACATAACTTTTTGAACTATAATTATACATTTTAATCATTATTTAGCAAATGCGTCATGCAAGATGGCATGATGCAAAGAGTGATGGGAAAATTAGTGATATGTCATTAATGAGGACATCGAGCAGAAACAAAACTCTCCTTGCTGCATTCGCTGGCATACTGGCCACGGGGTGTTGCATGGTTGGGCAGGTGTTTCGATGTGACAGGAGTGGAGACCTTATGTCTCATCTGTATGACCCCACTAGTCTTCTTGCAATGACTTTGATGCAACCACATGGCTCTTTCCCCAGGGTACAGTCCCTCGTCCTGTAAAGGGAGAAAAGAGAACTGCGCGGCAGATTACATGCAGGCTGGAACAATGTGTTTGCATAATGCCTTTGCCACAGTTAATGCATCCGCCTTTCTTCGGAGGGTACAACTTCTACCCATTCGGTGAACGAATCAATTTGCTCAAATTGGCTGATATATAAGGATCCTCAACAGCAGATCCCAGAATGCGGCTGTGAATATTGAAAACATTTTTCAGGCGTCGTCAAAAAATGTTTCTAACTCCATCATGTTGATCATTCATGCTTGTGGGTAGGGGCTGCCCCAGCTAGTATCCCCCCACCTGTGCCCAAATCCCCAGGCTCGCCTGTTGTCTTAAAAAATGGCCTTCCCTCCAGCCACCTGGTCGTTCGCATGAACTGTCAGAGGTGCGAAAACTGCAGACGCCCCCCGAGGTTCCAGTCATTCAGCCCAACACACACAAAGCACAGCCACCACATTCTCTTTGTCATTGGCAAGTCACACACACACACACACACACACACACACACACACACACACACACACACACACACACACACACACACACACACACACACACACACACACACACATACATACATACATACATACACACACATTGACACATAGACACACATTGACAGATAGACACAGTGTGTCTTTCTGTGTGTGTCTGAGACACCTCAAAATGGCTCTCCTCCACCGACCCCCCTGTGTCCATGAATTTTCCCTCCCCACAAAGAAACTCCCTCGGAATACCACATGGCATACAGTAAATGATAGGATGTATTAATATCACGGAAGATTCACGATCTATCGCAGCTGCATTTAAATAATAAAAGAACATATGAAGCCTCCAATAAGACAAATAAATCCCCTCTGGCCCTCGTGCAAAAACCCCGGTCTGGAATCCGCCAACTAGGTCAGGGTTGGGCAAACTTTTTGACTCGCGGGTAAGATTCGCAAGATTGCGTCTGTTTTTAATAAGTTTCAATCGAAGGTGCAAAGTTAAAGAAATCAACATTTTGTCATGATCTGGTTGCACAGGTTTCTGGTCGTCCCGATCAGATTGGCGACCAACGGGTAGCGACGTCAGCCCTGCCTGCAGCCTCGCAGGTGCTGGTCGTTTTAATCACTGACACTTAAAAGGACACCCGGCACGACCATCCGGTGTCGGTTCATTCTTTGCTGCATGTTTGTTGCATGCTTTGTCTGCAATCACATGCATTGTATGATGTGCATGTGTTTGTTTAACCTTGGCGGACTTTTACTTTTGGTCTTCTTTTGATGCTTTATTTTTTCTGTTCTGATGATTTTGATGTTTTGTTTGATTTTGTTCCTGCTGACCTTTATTTTAATACAATTTGTCCTGCCTGCTTTTTGGGATCCGCACCCGCCATCACCACCTAGCAAAAACGTGACACATTTATTGAAAAATGGAATCACTTTCAACATTCAAAACATATTATTACACAACAAAATACTCACGCTCAATAATATCTACTTGTGTCAAACTCTGCAAAATCATGGATGGATAGTCCTGACCGCGCGCTCTACAAACTCGCCACGGACGCCCTTGCCTTCACGCGCAAACAGTACACGTGTATCGTTGCTAAGCACACAGACAGAGGCTACCTGCAGTTGAGATTTGCATACTCGGCACGGCAACCAATCAGAAGCTTGATTCATTCTTCCGGACTTTCCGAACCGTTACATGGTCGTGCATTTGCATATCATTTTCCAAAATAGATGCACAGAACCTCAGCCCAGAAGAAAGATTCAAAAGAAGCTAACAAAATTTGTAACGCTATAAAACGTAAATTGCGATGTTTTTTTTTTTTTGTGATTACTGTTAGATTTTTGTCAGATTAAATATTGTTCTTTTTCTGGTTCAGTTCTTCATTTGTAGTCTAAATATTCAATCAGCAGGAAGTAAGGTGATATACAAAAAAGAATATTCATTATTCTGCCAGAGCACCGAGCAAGAGAGAGAGAAAGGGACCAGTGAAGAAAAAGGGGGCTGCTGTTCCCCCAATATATGTTATTTATACCTTAGCGAGAATGACCTCATTTTAAAGGGAGTCAATCGGCTGTGACTTAAGGCGTGGAACATTGGACTGAAACACGATATGAGTGTGTACACTACAAATACATGTTATACAAATTATAAGGTAAACTACACACACACACACACACACACACACACACACACACACACACACACACACACACACACACACATATATATATATATATATATATACACACAGTAAAGTCTCGTTATCTCGATATCGGTTATATTGATAATACTGCTTATTACGATACTATTTTCATTTCCCGGCAAATTTCTAGTATTTTTATGTATAATTTGTTCTGTTTGGTACGATACATAGTTATTACGATAATCTGGTTACTACGGTGCTCTTTTTTATCTCCCGCCGGCCATTTTGCTATGTTTATATCGATACAAAAGCAGTTTAAGGTCAATCGATATTTGCTTAGGGGTTTCTATACATCACCACCATTATCGAAATCTGTTTCGGTCGCGCCGTTGGTCACGTGACCAACGGCAGCTCCCGTGTCTTGCGCAGTGTAGCATATGCCATTTTCTACCAGCTTCCATGTTTTGAACTGTCATACGCGAGCACAATAAAAAAAGCGTAGCAGAGCTTATATACAGTACTGTTGTTCAACACCAATTTAAACCATGGGGATACGTAACAATTGCGACCTTGGAACGAAGTACCATGCAATAGTGGCTGTCGAGGAGAATCCAACAAGGAGCAAATCCTCCATCGCGAAAGAGTAATGTAAATGTTGCAGTTTTTGTTTTCCATCCATTATTTAATTATTATTTAATTGTGTTGTATTCAGATATCTTTATCGCTTGCAACAATCACTGTTTTTCATGTGTGTACATGCTGGCGTTCGTGGTTTCGTGTGTATAGAACAACGTGAGGATTTTGCATTGGTTGCATTTTTGAAAGGAAATAGTCATTAAAAAAGTGTAAACGTAGACGTTTTTATTTTATGCATACGTTTATTTTTCACTTCACTGCTGTACAAAAAGCATGTTAGATACACAATCCATGAACCTAATGATAAAATTACATGCCATATCAAAAGTCCCCCATTTATGTGTTGCCCCCCCCCCCTTTTAATGCAGTTCGGCGCAGGACGGATATATCGATAGTACGGTTATATCGACATTTTTTCCGACTCCCGATAATATCGATATAACAAGACTTTACTGTATATATATTTAGCATAACAATGTAGACTAAATTTAGACACATGAATGAGTGGTTTATAATAAACACTGAATGTTTTAGAATGTGCATATATAAAATAGTCCCATCATTCCCCCCTGATGCACAGAAAAAACATCAATGCATATATCTCCAAAAGGGTCTTCAGCATGAACGTCATAATTAACGGCACAAGGAATTCAGTGTCATTTGTGACATCAATCAAAACTTCATGGCACTGGGTTCCTGGATGGTGATCAACAGGACGACGAGAGGGAACAAATTTGTTCTGTCACATTTATTCGCAAACAGGCCCCAGGGTGTGATATGGATGAATAGGTGTTTGCGAAAAGGGTGTGTGATTTGTCGACGCGGCTCCAGTGACGTGCTTCAGGAATCTCCTTGGCGGTCGATTTCCGCGCGAGTCCAGATGATGCTTGTGGCTGCTAAAGACGGCTAGCAGCTCCACGAACGGTCCATCCCATGTTGATGTGATTCGTCTTCTTCTTCTCCGACATCTTCTTCAGGCCGTGCCTTCGTCCTGTGAGGAACAGAGGAGACTTGCGGCAGGTCACATGTCGACAGGATGTTTTTATTCTACACATCACACATTTTCTGGGTCTGCTTCTGTCCCTGTCTGTCTGACTCATCATGAAGGCTCTGTAATGCATTCTCTCACAAAAATGGCAGTAAATCATTGTTAGATGTTAATTGGTTCGTAAATGTTAGTGGTTAGTGAGTCTGCATTTCTGCAGAGAACAACTTTCTTGGGGAATACTTTTTATTTTAGCCAACTGTGCTCATCACCAAAATTTCTACTTCCCCTGTTGTGACATGAACAATCTCAATTTGCCAACTGGGAACATGTTTGTGTGGAAAACACGATTCATCTTTGACATTGCACAGATAATCAATTTGTATAGAACCATTTGTCAATCACTGTTCTTGAATTTGGAGGCCAAATTTTGGCATGTCTCTCAACACCTGCATGGGCACCAATCCACGTGGTATTTGACACGAAAATTTAGCACGTTGAGTACAGTTTCTTCTGCTGCTGCAAATTCTCTGCTAGCGCCTAAGCAAATCATATCTGCAAATTTTGGCTACACATTTGCATGTCACCACATTCTTTGGGTAGAGGACAACCTTCAATAATTCTTTGCACGACTTGAATTGGCAGCGGGCACTCCTGCTAATGTGGCTACCCTCCCGGATCGAGTAGGATTTGCAGGAAGCATTTTGTCAATCTGTGGGAATGGTTGTCATACTTGCTATTTGTTATCCATGTGCAGTGCAATGTTGTCGGTCACTCGCTCTGGACGTAGAGCTGTGTTGATACAAAGCAGTTAAATCTTTGGCCACCATCTTTGGTTATTGGGCGTCCAGGAGTTCCCCCTTGGAGAATCCCCTTCCTTAATTCTGAAAAAAGCTGTTAGCTCAAAAATCCTTTGCAATCTGATTTCAGATTCCGCTTGAATTTCTGACTGACACAGATGTCTGTTTCCTTATCGCCAATTTCACAATTTCCGACTCGAATGTCGAGAAATTCCTCAAATGTGCTGTACTTTTAAATAATAATAATTAATAATCAAAATCAATTCAATCACAATAGGTTTCATTGCCTTTCCAATTGTAACTATGAACTTCTTTTTTAACCGAGAAATGTATTCACTGTACGCAAAAGACAGCCAGAAGATATTTTAAAATGTAGCTATTTTTATAAGCAATATTTTCAATTTGATAAAGCCAAATTGCATCGGATTCCATCGTTGGCTTTTGTGTTGTTCACAATTCCCATGAAAGGGGGCCATCAAATGGCCCACATCTAGCAAAATACAATCATCATCGAATTGAATGAGCACATGTCCACCTAGTGTTCGTAAAAAAATGCAGCTGTCCAAACTATCAGTTAAAAAGAAAAATCCAATTGACAAAATCAAATACTAGGTGCAATCATGTACGATCAAATATTCCTACAGCATTCTGAATGTCTAGCATCAAAAAATGTGTCTGAAAAATTCTGCGGAAAAAAATATATGCAAAATAGAAACTGTCGTGCATTTGTGAAAACGGCAAAAAATGATGCTTTGGGAAATCTAAACTATTATCAATAGAGGCTTTGTCATTGATCCCAAACCATCAGTTGGGTGTGCCAAACTCTAGATGTGCAAGTGCATTTCACCAGTTTATTAAATTTGAAACAGAGATTACATTTTGTTTCCAAAGACATCAAGAAGCAAAATGCAATCCGGATGGTACAATCGTGATTCAGCAGTGTCTGTGCCGAGAAAATCACAGGATGGGTGGATGCAAGTGGCTTGTGCATATCACAGTCCATTAATTCGTGTCACCACAAATTAAACAGCCAGTCAGGCACCAAATGATCTCTCTGCACATGACCACCTTACCCAATCAACATCCTCAGATTTTCCAAATTAGACTTTTGCATTTTTTACAAATTTCCCAATGTGTGATGCAATTAAAAATAGTTATTATCTTGTCTTCTTAAAAATGTTTAGTCGTCCTGCAAATTTAATAATTTCTCAACCACCATCCTCGCTCTGTTTGCGAATTGTTGCATCTCACTTCATCTGCATAAAAAGCATCATGAAAAAAAGTTAGTCATCATATTTTGCAAATCAACCTTGTACTCTTCAATTCAATGTCTCCACTGGGAGACTAATAAAGGTAAATCCAATCAAATCCAATTCGTTATCCCCATCAAATTCAATATATTTCGCATGTATGAATCATCTGTCCTTTGATTTCAGTGGAAATAACATTACGCTTATTCACTATCAATATTTTAGAAAATCTATAAATCTAGCTTTCATGTAAAGGGCTCATAATTTCAACGGGTGAATTTCTATTAAGTACTCAATTATCATTGAATCTAGCAACATTTACCTTGTTTTCCTATTCAATTTCCCTATTGTGGGACTACTAAAGGCGTTCCGATTCTGATTGTGATTTGCCAATTCCATCCAATTCGAGATAAATGTTCCTGTCATTCATTTTGAAGTGTTGGGATTTAATTCACTCTTATTTTTTATCCAATTTACTATTTTTAATCAAGCTTTAAATTGTGCATTCATAAGTGTCCTAGCTCTAACTCGTCAGAGTCAGATAGTTTCCAACAAGCAGATGCTGGTAATGCTCACTGTTATGTTTAATATCTGATAGAACAGTTCTTATCACCTCTGCATTCCAATCTGCAGCTTTTGGGTAGTTTGGAGACTTGAAGCTAAACTTATTTATGACTTTTTATCTGTTTCGTCTTCAAATACACAACAATATTTCAGGTATAAACGTTTTTTTTATAATCATTTTCAATTTGTGGTCATTAAAACCTTTCATTTTCATGAAGTGCGTCTTAGACTGCCTCGCATAACAATCCGCTATGTCAAAAGTCTCCTGACACTTATTCACTGTCATTATTTTTGAAAATCTAAAAGGGCAATCTTTCATGAAAAAGAGCACAGAGTTTCAAAAGAGTAAATTAATCTTAATCATTTATCATCGAATCTAGCAATACTTATCTTGCTGATTTCAATCCAATTTGAGATAAATATCCTTATTTTCTCAATTGAGCCGTGATTCAGAAACTAATCGAGCAGAAACTACCTTGTTCCTGCTCGTTATCCTGAGGAATGCTAATGTCTCACTTCCAAAGCATCATCCCCCAGTTTTGTGCTGACAGAGGCCCCAAACAGATACTGGTAATAAAAAGGGTGGCAGGAGTCATAAATAACTCTAGCTTCTTTCAAATGCAAACAACCAATGTTCAAATCGCGCTTGAGAACAATGTGGCACAATTTACATGCCAATAATTTTATAAATTCATTATTTCACTATCGTTTTATACAAATTATCGTGTTAATTCATTTTCCATGTCCTGGGGAGCGCTGGAGCGTATTCCAGCAGTCCTGGGCAGCAGGGTCACTGCTGCCTTGGCGTGCCTGGTGTCTATAGAAAAAAAACATTGTTCATCACAATAATATTAACAATCCACATCGTTTGGGCACCAATCACGACTCAATACCGTTTGTCCTGGAATTTAATAATTCACACCAAATTGTTCATGTCTTGCCTCCAAAATAACTACAGTGATACCTCGGTTCTCGACTAACATCCGTTCTAGAACTTCTTCTTTTCCTTTCGGCTTTTCCCCTCAGGAGTCACCACAGCGAATCAATGTCCTCCATTTATCCCGGTTTTGTGCATCCTCTTCTCTCACACCAGCTACCTTCATGTCCTCTTTGACCACATCCATAAACCTCCTCTTCGGTCTTCCTCTCGGTCTCCTGCCTGGCAGTTCAAGGCTCAGCATCCTTCTCCCTATATAGTCACTCTCTCGCCTCTGGACATGTCAAAACCATATCAGTCTCGCCTCTCTGACTTTCTCAGCAAAGCCTCTAACATGAGTTCTCCCTCTAATGTAATCATTTCTGTTCCTATCCAACCTGGTCACTCCCAAAGAAAACCTTAACATCTTCAGCTCTGCTACATCCAGCTCTGCTTCCAGTCTTTTCTTCTCTGGCACTGTCTCCAGTCCAAACATCATGGCTGGTCTCACCACTCTTTTATACACTTTTCATTTCATCCTAGCTGAAACCCTTCTATCACACATCACACCTGACATTTTTCTCCAGCCGCTCCAGCCTGCCTGGATACGCCTCTTCACCTCTCTTCCACACTCTCCGTTGCTCTGGACAGTTGACCCCAAGTACTTAAAATCCTCCACCTTCTTTATCTATTCCCCCTGTAGCATCACTCTTGCACTTGGATCCCTCTCATTCACACACATATATTCCATCTTGCTGCGACTGATCTTCATTCCTCTCCTTTCCAGGGCATATCTCCACATCTCTAGTTTCTCCGCCACGTGTTCCCTGTTCTCGCTACAGATCACAATGTCATCTGCAAACATCATGGTCCAGGAAGATTTTTGTCTAACATCGTCTGTCAGCCTGTCCATCACCATAGCAAACAAGAAGGGGCTCAGAGCTGACCCCTAGTGGAGTCCCACCTCCACCTTGAATTCCTCAGTCATACCGACAGCACACCTCACAACTGTCTTACAGTCATGATACATGTCTAGCACCGCTCTGACATACTTTTCCGTCACTCCAGACTTCCTCATGCAATGCCACAGCTCTTCTCTGGGCACCCTGTCATACGCTTTCTCCAGATCTACAAAGACAATGCAATTCCTTCTGACCTTCTATGTACTTCTCTATCAGCATTCTTAAAGCAAACACTGCATCTGTCGTACTCTTTTTTTGGCATGAAGCCATACTGCTGCTCACAAATGTTCCCTTCTGCTCTTAGTCTAGCTTCAACTACTCTTTCCCAGAGTTTCATTGTATGGCTCATCAACTGTATTCCTCTGTAATTAGTACAACTCTGCACATCTCCTTTGTTCTTAAAAATGGGCACGAGTACACTTCGTCTCCATTCTTCAGGCATCTGTTCACCATCTAAGATCTTGTTGAATAACCCAGTCAGGAACACCACCGCCACCTCTCCAAGACACTTCCATACCTCGATTGGTAAATCATCAGGCCTGAGTGCCTTTCCCCCCTTCATCCTCTTCAGCGCCCTCCTCACTTCATCCTTGCAAATGCTTGCTATGTCTTGGTCAACAACAGTCTTCTACTCTTTGTTTCTTCTTCTTTGCTAACCTATTTCTCTGTATACACTCAGGCACCTCCCCATTCCACCACCAAGTCTCCTTATCTACCTTTCTTCCACTCGATACACCAAGTACTTTCCCACCTCCTTCCTAAATGTAATGCAACACTCTTCCTTTTTCAACTTCCACCATTTTGTCCTCACTTCAGCCTTTGGTTTCTTCATCTTCCTCACTGCCAGCGTCATCCTACACACCACCAACCTATGCTGTCTGGCTACACTGACAGTCACTGATTTCCTTTAGGTGGCGCCGTAGACACAAAATGTAGTCTACCTGTGTACTTCTGCCTCCACTATTGTAGGTCACCCTATGTTCCTGTCTCTTCTGTAAGAAAGTATTCACAGTAGCCATTTGCATTCTCTTAGCAAAGTCAACCACCATCTGTCCTTCAGCGTTCCTCATCTGGAGTCCAAACCTGCCCATCACCTCCTCATCATCTTTGTTTCCAGCGCCAACATGCCCATCGAAGTCTCCACCAATTACAACCGTCTCACTTCTCGGGATGTTCTGTATGACTTAATCAAAGTCCAACCAAAATGTCTCCTTCAGCGCCGGCTCACATCCTACTTGTGGGGCATACCCACAAACAACATTGAACATCACCCCTTCAATATCTAGCTTCAGACTCATCATTCTATCTGATACTGTTTTTACTTCTAAGACATTCCTAACAAACTCCTCTTTTAATCAGAATCAGAATCATCTTTATTGCCAAGTATGTAGAACACACAAGGAATTTGTTTCCGGTAGAACACGCTGCACTAGTATCGTCGTCAAAAAAACTGCTAAGTGGCACTATACAGTTCCATTTTGGCTACTGTTGAAAGAGTTCAAAGAGTTAATGGCTTGGGGGAAGAAGCTGTTTAAATGTCTGCTGGATTTGGTGCGCATGGATCGGTAGCGCCTGCCTGAGGGGAGTAGCTGGAAAAGGTGGTGGGCAGGGTGCGGAGGGTCCAGTAAGACTTTCCATGCCCTAGTTTGGATTCTTGCAGTGTGCAAGTCCTCGAGAGTGGGTAGGGCGGTGCCAATGATTTTTTCCGCCGTCCTAACTGTCCGTTGAAGTCGGATTTTGTCCAATTTTGTGGCGGCCCCGAACCAAACGGTGATGGAAGAACACAGGATGGATTCGATGACAGCCGTGTAGAAATGTTGCAGCACCTCCTGTGGCAGGCCATGCTTCTTTAGCAGCCTCAGGAAGTACATTCTCTGTTGGGCCTTTTTCAGAATAGAGTTGGTGTTGACCTCCCACTTCATGTCCTGGGAGACTGTGATGCCCAGGAACTTGAAGGTCTCAACGGTTGACACAAGGCAGTTGGATAGTGTGAGGGGTAGCTGTGGTGATGGATGTTTCCTGAAGTCCACGATCATCTCAACTGTCTTCAGCGTGTTCAGCTCCAGGTTGTGATGGCTGCACCAGAGCTCCAGCTGCTCCACTTGTAACCCCAACTCCATTTCTCTTTCTGTCTTCACCATGATAGAACAACTTAAACCCTGACCCTAAGCTTCTAGCCTTGCTCCCTTTCCACCTGGTCTCCTGAACACACAGTATGTCTACCTGTCATTGTTCCTACATTCAAAGTTCCTACTCTTAGTTCTATACTCTTGGCGGTCCATTTCTCGCTTTTCCTCCGGGCACACCACACTCCTCTCCTTCTTCGACCAACAGTAGTCCATTTTCCACTGGCACCCTGAAGGTCAACAGTACCAATGGTGGTCGTTGTTAACCCGGACCTCGACCGATCCGGTATGGGATTCATAGGTTTGATTCGTTGTTTTGGCATTTTTTTTTACGTCGGATGCCCTTCCTGACACAACCCTCTGTATTTATCCGGGCTTGGCACCGGCACAATAAGACACTGGCTTGTGCCGTTTTCGAACCTTGTTTGAAAGCGTTTTGTTCGAACACCGAAACCATTTTTCCCATTACAAATAATGTAAAGCGTTTTAATCCGTTCCAACACCCTGAATGTTTACCTTTTTAGTACAGTATTTAATACATTATTTTATGCATGAAATTGCACATTAAAATGCTGACCAACACATAAAAAGCAATATATATCTCAGGAAATGTTAAGCAAAATGGCAAAGACACAAATAACATAAACATAAATTTAACCCAGGCTAATTGTACGTTCGTAAAGAAAAGGATTATGAATATGATTTTTTTACCTCTGTGGTGGTCAGCAGAAGGCGCAGGTGGACGGAGGAAGGAAATTTATTGTTGGGAAGGTGAGTCCCCTTCCATAAAAACTTCGTGGAGCTCTTCTGTCTGAGGGGTGCTCACAAATTCAAATCTTTGCTACGGATGACTCTGCTACATCTTGTAGCAAAGAGATTTTCTCTTAAAATATCTATCCGATGACACTTGCTCTCAATCCCATAGCCACATCACTAGATTTCACAGCCTCCTTATTCTTTAATATCGTACTGATCGTAGATTTTGCCATGCTGTTTTCCCTACCAAGGGTGCTTAATACGTCGATCGTGATCGACCAATCGATCTCCATTGTACTATTGGTAGATCGCAAGACAAGGTGATGTGACATTGTCAGGAACTGACGCTTAACAAATCAAGTGGAGTTCTTTTGAAAAAAAACTTGACGTCAGCCAATTAGCCATCCCTTTATTTGATTGATACACCGGAGAAACAATCAAATGACATCTCATTGAGAAACTCACTGCGAGCTCAAACAACGCCCCTTTGTTGCAAAGTGAACAAGGATGTCGTTAGTTACATCCTAATTTTCGCCCGTTTTTTCCCCTTAAACGTAAACGAGTATAAAAAAGTGCAAGAGCTGGACCAAGTAAGAAGAAAAAACGTATCACTTTCATACGGAATGAGAGGATAACTTCTTCGCGTTATTTTACTGTTTTTTTTTCTTGTTTTTCGATACTTACCATCTGACTTTTTTTTTCGTCTCTTCTCTAATTTACTCATCTAATTTACTTTCTACAATGTATCTTTGTCCTAAGAATCTGCTTCAGCTCCCACATTCACCCCCCCTTACCTGCACTTTTTTAACCTAAAAACTTGAGGTGCGGGTGCCGTCGTGGGCAAATGCCTGCACCCTGCCTCCTGCAATTTATAGCCTGTTCAATCAATTGTATATTGTTGACTGTTCCATGTGTTTGTTTGTCTCGAATTGTTTATAAAATTCCAATTCCATAATTCCTCCTGCAGGGTGGGTTACCAATGCACCCTGCCTTGTGTGGGAAAATGGGTGACGGGGGGGGGTGGAGGGGTCGTGTCTCAGATTACTTGGGTCTCTTGAGGAAAAAAAAACCTTGACACCCCCCCCCCCCCCCCCGGCTCATAGTCGTGCTTTTGCTCCCCTCCTCATGAAGAGTGTACACACACACACACACATACAGTGAGACCTCAACTTACGAACTTATTGGTTCCCAGACCGTGTGTAAGGCGAAAAGTGTATGTATCTCAAAAACAGTTGTGTAACTCAAAAACATTTCTCATAGGAAACCATTAAAATGGGAATAATCCGTTCCCAGGTTTCCATAAAATATACTTTTCAACTAAATAAGCCTTAAAACTACACACAACATACCTTATTCTATGTATAATAAATGTGCTATTGTATTGTAATGAAAGAAATACACTGCATTGTATCATAAAGTCACTTTATTTACATTTGTGATGGTCATTGATGGCTTGATGGAATGGCGTTGGAGGTCAGAGGTCAAAGAGAATTGCTGTTTGGAAAGAGTCACATTCCATAAGGACTGTAATTAAAGAAATAAACTGCTATAAAATAAAGTCGTTTTATTTACCTTTATGGATTGGATTGGATTTGCCTTTATTAGTCTCGCAGTGATGAGTGGTGAGTTATGATGGTCATTGATGGCTTGATGCAATGGCGTTGGAGGTCGAAGGTCACAGGGAATTGCTGTTTGGAAAGAGAGGCACATTACATGAGGACTGTAATTAAAGAAATAAACTATGCTTTAAAATAAAGTTTTATTTACCTTTTTGATGGTCGTTGATGGCTTATGGAAGGAGAGTCACCTTCCATAAGGACTGTTGGTAACAACCTCTGGTGTGGCTTCTCGTCTTTTTTCTTTGGAGACTCCTCATCATTTTTGCTGATTAAAAACCTCTTAATTTACACCTGTTGCTTTCTGACTTGTAAGGTCTTATGAAGCTGAGGCATCACATTATCGTTCATCATTTTGATGATTGTCATAGCCACAGTCTTTTCTGGATGGAACTGTTCGGTAAGCCTGCACATCATTCCACTTTGCCAACATTGCCTTATGGGCTCACTTGATGCTGCAGCCATCTCCTCCTCGCCCTCAGATGTTCTCGAACCATCCGTTGCTGGCTTCCGAACTTCCAGGTTACCATAATCTCCGAATCTGAAGCCATTGTTTTGATTCTCCAGCAATGCAACATGTCTTGGCGTGACGTCACGAACTGGGGGCGGGACTTTCTTAAAATGCCCAATTCGCAGCTCAATTTTTTGCAGATTTTGGACACTTTAAGTCATTTTTATTGGTGATTTGCATTTGAATAAAAATATCATACTGCGCGTTTTGGGTATTTTAGATGCTATAAAACGTTTTTTTTTATGTCAGTTAGGAAACAAAAAAGTGATGTCGGTTGTTCTTTAAATATAGTTTACTTTGCTTTTATAACATTTACAACAGCACGTGTACAATATGTAATGCATCTTTTACAAATATAATTAAATTATATGTATGTACTGTATCTGTCTCCAAAAATCTTCATATTTTCTGTCTTATGCATTGTAGGTTTAAGAAGAATTTAAAGGCCTTCTACTTTGTTCATCCAACATTTCGCTCAAAGGTAAGACTCATCACCAGGTGGAAAGGGAGCAAGGCTAGAAGCTTAGGGTCAGGGTTTAAGTTGTCCTATCATGGTGAAGACAGAAAGAGAAATGGAGTTGGGGTAATCTTAAAAGAGGAGTTTGTTAGGAACTGTTTTATTGTGTTCATTGTTTCATGTTATTAATTTAGTTTTGGAACTAGTGTAGCCACAAGGGGGCACAAGCCAGTGTCTTATTGTGCCGGTCCCAAGCCCGGATAAATACAGAACAAATATGCGAATCAAACCTCTGAATCCCATACCGGATCGGTCGAGGCCCGGGTTAACAACGGCCGCCATTGCTACTGTTGACCTTCAGGGTGCCAGTGGAAAATGGACTACTGTTGGTCGAAGAAGGAGAGGAGGGAGGTGTGCCCGGAGGAAAACAGAGAAATGGAACGCCAAGAGTATAGAACTAAGAGTAGGAACAATGACAGGTAAAGGTAGAGAGCTGGTTGACATGATGCAGAGAAGGAAGGTAGACATACTGTGTGTCCAGGAGACCAGGTGGAACGGGAGCAAGGCTAGAAGCTTAGGGTTAGGGTTTAAGTTGTCCCATCATGGTGAAGACAGAAAGAGAAATGGAGTTGGGGTAATCTTTTATAAGAGGAGTTTGTTAGGAATGTCTCAGAAGTAAAAAGAGTATCAGATAGAATGATCAAAGTCAAAGTCAGCTTTATTGTCAAATATGCTAATATGCATGACGTACAGCACAGATGAAATTAATGTCCTCTCGGACCCAGCGTGCAAGGCATGCAAGGCACTTATAATGTGGCTAAAAAGACATACAATTGACAACAAACAAAACATGTAATTTCTGAATGTAAAGTGAGGTAGTGTCGTCTGGAAAGTGAGGTAGTGTCGTATGTAAAGTGAGGTAGTGACATATCTAAAGTCAGGAAGTGACGTATATAAAGTTACGTAATGTAGTAATAAAAAAACAAACAACAAGAAAGGGTTGAAGTGAGGTCTTGCAGAAAAAAATGAGAAAGAACAAAAAAAACAGAGTTTAGGATGATAGTACAACATGTAGCGTGTACTCAGAGTTCGGTGAGTGTGGCAGTGGGAAGGGGCAGGCTGGGCAGGGCTGGGAGAGAGTTGAGTCTCCGGACTGCCTGGTGGCAGAAACTGTCCTTGAGCCTGATGGTCTTGGCTCGGAGACTCAGCAGTCTCCTACCCGATGGCAGCAGGCTGAAGAGGCTCTGGGAGGGGTGGGTGGGATCGCCAGCGATCCTGATGGCTCTGCGGGTGAGGCTGAAGCTAGAAATTGAAGGTGTGATGTTCAATGTTGTTTGTGGGTATGCTCCACAAGTAGGATGTGAGCTGGCGGAGAAAGATAATTTTTGGTCGGACTTTGATGAAGTCATACAGAACATCCCGAGAAGTGAGAGGGTTGTAATATGTGGAGACTTCAATGGACATGTTGGCGCAGGAAACAAAGATGATGAGGAGGTGATGGGCAGGTTTGGACTCCAGATGAGGAACGCTGAAGGACAGATGGTGGTTGACTTTGCTAAGAGAATGGAAATGGCTATTGTGAATACTTTCTTTCAGAAGAGATAGGAACATAGGGTGACCTATAAGAGTGGAGGCAGAAGTACACAGCTAGACTACGTTTTGTGTCGACGGCGCCATCTAAAGGAAATCAGTGACTGCAAAGTAGTTGTTGGTGAGAGTGTAGCCAGACAGCATAGGTTGGTGGTGTGTAGGATGAAGCTGGCAGTGAGGAAGATGAATAAACCAAAGGCCGAAGTGAGGACAAAATGGTGAAAGTTGAAAAAGGAAGTGTTGCATGACATTTAGGAAGGAGGTAAGACAAGCACTGGGTGGACAAGAGGTTCTTCCAGATGACTGGCAAACTACAGCGAACATAATCAGAGACACAGGTCGGAAAGTACTTGGTGTATCGAGTGGAAGAAAGGTAGATAAGGAGACTTGGTGGTGGAATGGGAAGGTGCAGTAGTGTATACAGAGAAAGAGGTTAGCAAAGAAGAAGTGGGACACTGAGAGGACGGACGAGAGTAGACAGCAGTACAAGGAGATGCAGCGCACGGTTAAAGTCAAGGTGGAAAAGGCCAAACAAGAGGCTTATGATGACTTGCATGCTCGGCTGGACAGCAAGGAAGGCGAGACTCATCTTTACAGGCTGGCGAGACAGAGAGACAAAGATGGTAAGGACCTGCAGCAAGTTCGGGTGATTAAGGATAGAGATGGCAATGTATTAACAGGTGCCAGTAGTGTGATGGCAAGATGGAAAGCGTACTTTGAAGAATTGATGAATGAGGAAAATGAGAAGGAACAAAGAGTAGAAGACGTGACTGTTGTGGACCAAGACGTAGCAAACATTAGCAAGGATGAAGTGAGGAAGGCGATGAAGAGGATGAAGGGGGGAAAGGCACTTGGGCCTGATGATTTACCAATCAAGGTATGGAAGTGTCTTGGAAAGGTGGCGGTGGTGTTCCTGACTGGGTTATTCAACAGTATCTTAGATGGTGAACAGATGCCTGAAGAATGGAGACGAAGTGTACTCATGCCCGTTTTTAAGAACAAAGGAGATGTTCAGAGTTGTACTAACTACAGAGGAATAAAGTGGATGAGCCATACAATGAAACTCTGGGAAAGAGTAGTTGAAGCTAGACTAAGAGCAGAAGTGAACATTTGTGAGCAGCAGTATGGCTTAATGCCCAAAAAGAGTACAACAGATGCAGTGTTTGCTTTAAGAATGCTGATAGAGAAGTACAGAGAAGGTCAGAAGGAATTCAAAGAAAGGAGTCCAAAATGTAACAAAGAGGGTACAGAAAGTGCTTAAGAATGAATGTCTCTCTGTGTCTTTGTGTTGTCATGTTATTTGTTATTTAGTTTTTTTTGTTCTTTTGACTTCAAGACGGCACCGCGAGAGTGGCTGCCTTTCCAGCAGATCCTGTGTTTTGCTTTTCTACTTTCATTTCTTTCATAACTTTGCTGCTGTGAAATGTAAATTTCTCCACTGAGGGACTAATAAAGGCAAATCCAATCCAATCCAATTGCGTTGTGTCTTTGTAGATCTGGAGAAAGCATACGACAGGGTGCCCAGAGAAGAGCTGTGGTATTGCATGAGGAAGTCTGGAGTGACAGAAAAGTGCAAGACATGTATCATGACTGTAAGACAGTTGTGAGGTGTGCTGTCGGTATGACTGAGGAATTCAAGGTGGAGGTGGGACTCCACCAGGGGTCAACTCCGAGCCCCTTCTTGTTTGCTATTGTGATGGACAGGCTGACAGACAATGTTAGACAAGAATCTCCTTGGACCATTATGTTTGCAGATGACATTGTGATCTGTAGCGAGAACGGGGAACAGGTGGCGGAGAAACTAGAGATGTGGAGATATTCCCTGGAAAAGAGAGGAATGAAGATCAGTCGCAGCAAGATGGAATATATGTGTGTGAATGAGAGGGATCCAAGTGCAGGAGTGATGCTACAGGGAGAAGAGATAAAGAAGGTGGAGGATTTTAAGTACTTGGGGTCAACTGTCCAGAGCAATGGAGAGTGTGAAAAAGAGGTGAAGAAGCGTGTCCAGGCAGGCTGGAGCGTCTGGAGAAAAATGTCAGGTGTGATGTGTGATAGGAGGGTTTCAGCTACGATGAAAGGAAAAGTGTGAGACCAGCCATGATGTTTGGACTGGAGACAGTGCCACTGAAGAAAAGACAGGAAGCAGAGCTGAAGATGTTGAGGTTTTCTTTGGGAGTGACCAGGTTGGATAGGATCAGAAATGAGTACATTAGAGGGACAACTCATGTTAGAGGCTTTGGAGAGAAAGTCAGAGAAGCCAGACTGAGATGGTTTTGACATGTCCAGAGGAGAGAGACCGACTATATCGGGTGAAGGATGCTGAGCCTTGAACTGCCAGGCAGGAGACCGAGAGGAAGACCGAAGAGGAGGTTTATGGATGTGGACAAAGAGGACATGAAGGTAGCTGGTGTGAGAGAAGAGGATGCACAAAACCGGGAAAGATGGAGGACAATGATTCGCTGTGGCGACCTCTGAAGGGAAAAGCCGAAAGGAAAAGAAGAAGAAGAATTGTTTTGGAACTGTCTTTGTTTTTGTCTGATTTTTAATTTTTGTACAACAACCTTTCGTGTTTTGACTCGTGACACTGTACAAAGTTTGGATATGTCACAGTGATCCATAAATCAGTATGAATAATAGTATTTAATGCATCGTTCTCTCTTCAAGGTTTTCATCTCAAAAGACCAATTGAAGCATGTAATCCTGTCACATGACTCTCTCTTGTTAAAACATGCAGGTGTCGACTTGGTTCTTCACCACCTTCAGCATTTCTGGTATGAAGGAGAAGGTGCGTTATCTTGACAACCTGCAGCAGCTATTCACCTGCATCAGGCCGGAGCAGATTGACATGCCTCCTTTTGTGATGGAGTACGATGCACGGGTCAGTGTGCTCGCACACACAGACACACGCACCCACACGTACACACACAAAATTGATCGATGAATTTATTTTATCTGTTAGTGAATGCTGGCGCGTGTGGCTGCCGCTGCTCACTCGCAGAAAAAATATTCTGTGACTGTAAACTGTCCTTGAGAGTGTTGAAAGACGCTTATAAATGAAATGTATTATTATTATTATTATTATTATTATTATTATTATTATTATTATTATTATTATTATTATTATTAGTAGTAGTAGTAGTAGTAGTATTAGTATTAAAAGAGCCATATATGGCTCGAGAGCCATTGGTTCCCGACCCGTATTCCAGAAAAACATGTTTAAGACCATGTGGCATCACCCCTGGTCCAAACATTGGCATCTCCTGGACTGTGTGATTGTCTGTCAAAAGGACACACAAGATGTCCTTATCTTACGTGCCATGCGTGGAGTAGATCCATGAGCTACAACCTCCTTGTCCAAGGACAGCTCCCAACAAAAGGCTCTACTGCGCAGCGTTGAACAGCCCTACCGTCAAAGCCAACCTTTGACGTCTCATTGCTGAAAACCTCGAGAAGATCCCAGGGGATGCGGTTGACTGGCAAGCTCTGTGTCAGGCTATTTACGCACAGCCTCGGAAGTGCCTGGCCACTCAAGGAGATGACACCAGGATTGTTTCGATTATAACTCAGATGAGATACGGTCACTTCTAAAAGCAAAACATGAGGTCCACAAAGCTCTCCTGTCCTGCCCCACATTTCTCACTCGGAAAACAATCTTTACTGCAGCATTGACAGCTACCCAGCGAGTACTTCATGTCATGGAGGACACCTAGTGGGTGCAGAAAGCACGTAAGATACAATATCTGGCAGACTGTAAACAACACCTCGTGCTCTACAATGCCATCCAAGCACTGTATGGCCTTAGAAAGTGGGCAATTGTTCCAGTACGATCTGCTGATGGCTCTGCACTCCTTAATCAGAATCAGAATCATCTTTATTGCCAAGTTTGTAGAACACACAAGGAATTTGTTTCCGGTAGAACACGCTGCACTAGTATCGTCGTCAAAAAAAAAAAAAAAAACTGCTAAGTGGCACTATACAGTTCAATTTTGGCTAATGTTGAAAGAGTTCAAAGAGTTAATGGCTTGGGGGAAGAAGCTGTTTAAATGTCTGCTGGATTTGGTGCGCATGGATCGATAACGCCTGCCTGAGGCGAGTCGCTGGAAAAGGTGGTGGACAGGGTGCGGAGGGTCCAGTAGGATTTTCCGCGCCCTAGTTTTGATTCTTGCAGTGTGCAAGTCCTCGAGAGTGGGTAGGGCGGTGCCAATGATTTTTTCCGCCGTCCTAACTGTCCATTGAAGTCGGATTTTGTCCATTTTTGTGGCGGCCCCGAACCAAACGGTGATGGAAGAACACAGGATGGATTCGATGACAGCCGTGTAGAAATGTTGCAGCACCTCCTGTGGCAGGCCATGCTTCTTTAGCAGCCTCAGGAAGTACATTCTCTGTTGGGCCTTTTTCAGGATAGAGTTGGTGTTGACCTCCCACTTCATGTCCTGGGAGACTGTGATTCCCAGGAACTTGAAGGTCTCAACGGTTGACACCCGGCAGTTGAATAGTGTGAGGTGTAGCTGTGGTGATGGATGTTTCCTGAAGTCCATGATCATCTCTACTGTCTTGAGCGTGTTCAACTCCAGGTTGTGACGTCTGCACCAGAGCTCCAGCTGCTCCACTTGTTGTCGGTACGCAGACTCGTCGCCGTCTTTGATGAGACCGATGACCGTGGTGTCGTCTGCGAACTTTATGAATTTGACAGCTGGGTGCGTTGAGGTGCAGTCGTTCGTGTAGAGAGAGAAGAGCAATGGAGAGAGGACGCATCCCTGCGGGGCTCCAGTGCTCGTGGTTCGTGTTGTGGATGATATATTTCCCAGTCTGACCTGTTGTGTCCGTCCTGTCAGGAAGCTGAGGGTCTACTGGCATATCGTGGGGGGCACATCAAGCTGGAGAAGTTTGGGGATGAGGAGTTCTGGGATGATGGTATTGAACGCAGAGCTGTAGTCCACAAACAGGATCCTTGCGTAGGTTCCTGTGTTGTCAAGGTGGTCGAGGATGTGGTGCAGTCCGATGTTGACTGCATCCTCCACAGACCTGTTTGCCCGGTAGGCAAATTGAAGAGGATCTAGCAGAGGTCCGGTGATGTTCTTTAGGTGGTTCAGCACGAGGCGTTCAAAGGACTTCATGACCACAGACGTCAGAGCAACAGGTCTATAGTCGTTCAATCCCGAGGGTGCTGGTTTCTTTGGAACTGGGACGATAGTAGACTGTTTGAAGCAGGATGGGACTTCACACTGCTCCAGGGATCTGTTGAAGATTTGTGTGAAGACCGGAGCCAGCTGGTCAGTGCAGACTCTCAGGCAGGATGGGGACACTCTGTCAGGTCCTGCAGCTTTCTTGATCTTCTGCTGCTTGAAGAGCCGTCTAACGTCCAGTTCGTGGATCTGTAGGGCAGAGGGCGGAGATACGGTAGTTTCTGGTAATGGTGGGAAGACCAGGGAAATAGGGGTGTCCTTTTCAAATCGGCAGAAGTATGTATTTAAGGACCAGCATGAGATCCTCGCTCGTTGGGCAAACCATTTTGAGAATATTTTCAACACCATCAACCTTGTCAACTCACACATTCTGGGCAATCTACCAGACCTGCCTACAAGCATGAGCCTCAACACTTATTCTGAGACCCGGCAAGCCATTGCGAGCCTCAAGAACAACAAAATTGCTGGACCTGATAGCAACCCTGCAGAGGTTTACAAAAACGGGGGTTATCTCCACACATGGCCTCTGCACCTCCTTATACAAAACATCTGGGAACCTGGGACCCTCCCACAGGACTGGAAGGTCGCCAACGTCATTTTAGTTTGGAAGCAGAAATGGGACAGAACAGCCTGTGGGAATATCCAACTCCTCTCAACCACAGAAAAAATTGTGGCCAAAATCATGCTCAACAGCATGTCTCAGAGTCTGTGCTTGCGTAAACAGTGGCTTTCGGAAGAAAGATCCACCACAGATGATTTTGTTAGGCAGATAATGGAGACCTGGACCTCAACATAGCCTTCATCAGTCTCAGCAAAGCCTTTGAAACCGTCCACCGTGAGCTGCTCTGGAAACACTTCTCCAAACTTGGGGAAGCCCCCAAGTTTCTCTGCATCCTACAGCAGCTGCATGACGGAATGATAGCAAGGTTACTCATCTGAGAACTCCAGTCAGAGCTCTTCAAGGTAAACGCTGGGGTGAAACAGGGCTGTGTATTGGCTCCAGTGCTCTTTCAAATCCTCCTCTCTACCGTCACGTGCCTCTTTCACCGAGGCATCAGACATGAAGATCGTATCCGTGTGGAGTCCCAGCTTGCTGTAAAATTCTTCAACATCAGACGGTTCCAGGGCGACACAAAGACAAAAATCTGTCCGTTCTGTGAACTTCAGTATGCTAATGACTGCTGCTCACAGCTCAGAATCTATGCAGCACACTCTCAACACAATTTCTAGTTTGTACCAGTAATTTTGTCTCCAGATTGACATTAAAAAACAGAGCTCATGTTCCAACCTGTGACTCCGACTCCCACACTCCGCAGCGTTCACATCAATGGCATTTCACTAAACATAATGGCTCACTTTACCTACTGGGGCTCCACTTTGTCCTCCATCTGCTCTTATTACATTGAAGTGCACAGACATAATAATAATAATAATAATAATAATAATACATATCATTTCAAAACTCTCAAGGTTACAATACAGTCACAGGATAAGTCTTTCTATGGTTAAGCAGCGGCAGCCACACGCGCCAGCGTTCACTCAACCCAGTAGTAACTCAAATAGAATAGTAAGACATATTAAATCAATTGCCCCACGGTACAAGAGACTCAGGATTCCTGACTTCTGTTCGACAGCAAAAAGGTAAGAATAGGTGCCAAGAAAAGGGGGTATTCGCCAACAAGATTTAGCAGAGGGTGGTGAATCTACCAAATAAGCATAAGAATGATTATTTGTGGAGACAGACCCATTGAAGTCTTCATACCAAGTCTCCGGGGTTTTCTGAGAGAGTCATTTTAAAATTACTCCAGAATAAAGCCTCATCATCCTTTGGTCACCTACGCAGCTTTGGAAACCGAAACCTGAAGATTGGCACCAATATTGCCATGTGCAACGCTGTATGTCTCTCCTTTTTCCTCTGTGGGGCAGAATCGTGGACCACATACCGCCGGCACATTACTACCCTTGAGGCCTTCCACATCCACAGCATGCAGACGTTCCTTGGCCTGTCCTGGGAAGATTGAGTTCCCCTTACTGTCACGGTTTGCAAGGTGGTGATGGCGGGTGCGGATCCCAAAAAGCAGGCAGGAGGGAGCAGGAGGTCGTTTGACAAATTGTATTAAAATAAAGGTCAGCAGAAACAAAATGTAAAACATCAAAATGATCTGAACAGAAAAAAAGTATCAAAAGAAAACCAAGTGTAAAAGTCCGCCAATGTTAAACAAACACATGCACAGCATACAATGCATGCGATTGCAGACAAAGCACGCAACAAACAATGAACCGACACCGGATGGTCGTGCCATGAGTCCTTTTAAGTGTCACTGATTAAAACGACCAGCACCTGCGAGGTTGCAGGCAGGGCTGATGTCGCTACCCGTTGGTCGCCAATCCGAACGTGGCAGTCCGCCACTGATCGGGACGACCAGCACCTGTGCAGATGCAGGTGGGGCCGACAGCGCCACCCGTTGGTCGCCAACCAGATCATGACACTTACAGACATCCTTCAGTGCATAAATTCTGTCTGCATTGAACTCTATGCCCACGAGAAGTGGCACGAGCGAATATATCGCTGAAACCACCACAACCTCCCTTCCCTTGTAGCAAGCGTCATCATCATACATGATGAACAGCTACAGTGTGTGTGTATGTGTGTGTGTGTGTGTGTGTGTGTGTGTGTGTGTGTGTGTGTGTGTGTGTGTGTGTGTGTGTGTGTGTGTGTGTGTGTGTGTGTGTGTGTGTGTGTGTGCGCACGCGTGGGTGTGTCCTGCAAGTAGCTGGCAACCGTAGTTCCCTGCCTACTGCCAGAAGCAAGCAAGCACTGCAACCCTTTTGAGGATAAGCAGACTGGAAGATGGGTGGTGTGTGTGTGTGTGTGTGTGTGTGTGTGTGTGTGTGTGTGTGTGTGTGTGTGTGTGTGTGTGTGTGTGTGTGTGTGTGTGTGTGTGTGTGTGTGCGTACGTGCGTGCGTGCTTGCGTGCTTGTGTGCTTGTGTATGTGTGTTATATATTGTGTAGTATTATTTTATTTGACGTCAAGATGGTGCTGTGAGAGTGGCTGCCCTTACAGCAGCTCCGATATTTTGTTCTTGTATTTCTTCATTTCATAACCTCGCTGCTGTGAATTGGGAATGTTTCCATTGTGAGGCTAATAAAGGTTTTCTTATCTTATGTCATGAGCAATTAATCAATGGCAGTGACAAAAATGGCAATCTGGAGTGCCAGGGGAGTCATTTTAAAATGACTCTCTGAAAACCCTGGAGACTTGGTATGAGGACTTCAATGGGTCTGTCCGAACAAATAATCACTCTTATTTGGTAGATTCGCCACCCTCTGCTAAATCTTGTTTGCGAATACCCTTAGACACACTTACTTTATTTTACATTTTTATTTTACTATGCTTAGAATATCTTGTTTTTCTATCCTTTCACCTTCTCCCCCCATTCCCTTTCAAATCTCTGCTGTGGACTGTAAATTTACCCATTGTGGGACCATTAAAAGTTTTCTGATTTTGATTACTATTCTATTTACTTCTGGTTGAGTGAACGCTGACGCGTGTGGGTGCCGCTGCTCACCCACATAAAAACTTAGCCTGTGACTGTAAAGTGACCTTGAGAGTTTTGAACGGCGCTTATAAATGAAATGTCTACAGGTTAATAAAAAGTATGTTTTCCAGTTAAACTCAAACTCGCGTCAACCTTGGCTAATACCTGCCATATCTACCATAAATGTTTACAATTCACGTATAAAAATGGTAGTACGCCGTACATTATTTGAAATTATAAAAAAACTCGTCTTCTTTTCCTTTCTGCTTTTCCCTTCAAGGGGTCGCCACAGCGAATCAGTGTCCTCCATCTTCAGAGGTTTTATTCATGTTTGTTTTGGCCAAGCTTTTACGTCGCCCTTGTATTCATTTGGGACCGGCACAAGAAGACACTGGCTTGTGTCCCCCTGTGGCTACAGAACAAGCAACTCCATGAACTTAATAAAGATGAAGATGCTCAGAAAAAGTTTCAGCATCTAAAAAAATGGAAACAAACTCAGTTAATCATCATCAAAAATAACAAACATGAAAGGCCCATGATGATTACAAACAACCCTTGAAGGTGCAACGAGCAGGGGCTCCGCAAATTTTTTTTTAAAGCACATGCACAAAACTGAGAACAACGCGATGCTCGTTACCCGTTGCACCTCCTTAGTATTTTCCCTGTCGCAGAAGAACAAATCAGTTAGCGTTCAATTACCACTCACTGTCGGACATTTAAAACACAAAATATAAAATGACAACAGGGCAAGCGGGGCCCGGTGGGCCAGTGGCTAGCACGTCGACCTCACAGCAGAGGTACTAGGTTGAAATTAAAACAGTGCTTACTTCGTATCATTTCACCAACGCTTTATCCATACCCAACAGCGGAAATGCAAACAGCTTACAGCGCATGTGCACATTATGCTTTTATCAATCCGACCGTATGCGGCGATAAAAAAATATGATTGAGGATAACTTTTGCTGGTTTGTCGTGACAATAGTGGCAATTGGCGGCAGCATTTTCGTTGGCTACCAGCAGTTTAAACCGACTGGATTTGAGCCAAAATGGTCTTTGTAAGATCGGTTCACAATTAAAAAAAAATGTCTAAAAGTTGCATGACGCCGTACATTATAAAAAATAGATAAACAATACAGGGAAAACATATTAGTTGACTGGTCAGGAGTTTGTTGAAATCTGCAAAAAATTGAGCTGCGAATTGGGCATTTTAAGAAAGTCCCGCCCCCAGTTCGTGATGTCACGCCAAGACATCTTGCATTGCTGGAGAATCAAAACAATGGCTTCAGATTCGGAGATTATGGTAACCTGGAAGTTCGGAAGCCAGCAACGGATGGTTCGAGAACATCTGAGGGCGAGGAGGAGATGGCTGCAGCATCAAGTGAGCCCATAAAGGCAATGTTGGCAAAGTGGAATGATGTGCAGGCTTACCGAACAGTTCCATCCAGAAAAGACTGTGGCTATGACAATCATCAACATGATGAACGATAATGTGATGCCTCAGCTTCATAAGACCTTACAAGTCAGAAAGCAACAGGTGTCAATTAAGAGGTCCCGCCCCCAGTTCGTGACGTCACGCCAAGACGTCTTGCATTGCTAGTGAATCAAAACAATGGCTTCAGATTCGGAGAATATGCTTTCTTGTTACACATCCAGTTATGAATATGATTCAAATAGTTCTGAAGAGGAAAGCATACATGTTTGCAATTGATTAAAGAATGTATTTGTGCCATTTTGAGGCAACATTGGGGGGAAATCTCTCACCAGAAAAAAGAGGCACAAAATGGCGACCGCCTGTGGCCACCTCCGTTTCCACAGGCTGATAAATTCCTTATATGGCGCTTGGATGCCCTCTTCTGGCCTTCTGGCGTCTTTTGGGTGTAACATGAGCAAACAAGTACAGCAAAATACATTGACGTGATGGAAGGACCGCTACAATGCGTCTTTTTTACGGTCAGGGGCGGTCCTTTAGTGACCTTTAGTCACCAACTCAAAAACAAGACTTCCTGAATATTCAGCGCGAGTCTTAAAACGTAAAATATAGCTATATGCGGTGGAATCTTTGTAAAATACGCTCAGTAGAAGTCATTTGAAGCCATTTTACAAATTATGGACACAACTTGTCCGGAGACGTCGATTGTCCATTAAGTAGCTGTCATGTTAAAAATTGTCACACCCCTGCGGCCCCTGTACCCCTACATATCACTAGGCTCTTCTGGTTTCAAAAGTTGGCAGGTATGATTGATATATAAAATAATCCTCGTCTCACCCCCCTTGGGTGGTGTCCATCCCCCATTTTAGCTCAGGTCCTCTACCAGAGGCCAGGAGTCTTGAGGGTTCTGCATAGTATCCGTGACGTTCCCAGCACTGTGCTTTTCTGGACTGAGATATCCGATGTTGTTTCCGGGATCTGTTCTAGTTTGGGGGTCATTGCCCAGAGTACTCCGACCACCACAGGAACGACTGTCAATTGGTATTTCTCCAGTTTCTCATGTTCAGGCAGGACAATAGAGGTAATCAGTGTAGCCTCAGGGAATAGTCCTCTGCAGCCCCCAACCTGAGAGCAGGGATCATAGCAGAGGTCTGGCACCGCCACTTCTGGACAGTAGGGATATATGTATATGGCCAAAACTATTAGCAAAAAAAAATAATTCGCTGACAAAGCCTCTTGGATAAGAAGCGAAACGTCCGACACCTTCAAAGAAGTACAGATGACGGCTGAAGAAACCTTTTCATCGATGGACCACTCTTGTACGACTGAGAGCTTACACAGACATTTTCTGAGTACATCATCTCATCCTTTGGAGCCTTCTCTTTAATGTATTCATGGAGCGTGGATGTTTCATCCTCGACAGTGGCTCTCACACTCACGTGTCCCCGGCCTCCTTCCTTACGGCTTGTGTACAGTCTCAGGGTGCTGAATTTGGGATGTAACCCATGGTGAGGAGCTTTTGGGTCTTAACATTCGTGGGCTAAATCTCTTTCTTTGGCCACCTTATTATTATTTCTGCAAAGTATCTGATAACTGGCAGGGCATACCTGTGTATTGCCCGGGTTTTGTTCTTGCCATTGAACTGGCTTCTTAGGACTTGCCTCACCCGCTGGAGGTATTTGGTCGTAGCTGCTTTCCTTGCTGCTAGTTCGAGGTTGCCATTGGTTTGTTGTACACCGGGGTACTTATAGCTGTTTTCAATATCTGCTTTTGTTCCTTCAGGAAGTGAGACCCCTTCAGTGTGAATCTGAATCAGAAAACCTTTATTTGTCCCACAATGGGGAAATTTGCAAAATTTATGTGGACTATCTTGCCCCCTCTTAGTCACCATCCGAGTATATTTGTCCAGCCTGAATGACATCCCGATGTCACTTTGTCCTTTACGCTCTTAGCATACAACTGTATGTCATCCATGTACCGTTTCTGAAACAGTATCCATATCCTGTGTTGTTCTGTATTATTTGGCTGAGGGGGTTCAGTCCTATGCAGAACAGCAGTGGGGAGAGTGCATCACCTTGGTGTATGCCACGTTTGATGGATACTTGCCTTAGTGGCTTGCCATTGGCTTCAAGCGTGGTTTTCCACATCCTCATCGAATTTGAAACGAAGGCTCTCAGGATGCTGTTGACCTTAGCAAGCATTCAGTGACCCATGTGTGTGGCATCGAGTCATAGGCTTTCTTGTAATCAATCCAGGCTGTGCAGAGGTTGGTTTGTCGGGACCTGCAGTCTTGTGCAACTTTTCTGTCAACCAGGAGCTGATGTTTGGCACCTCTGCTGTCTCTACATATGCCTTTCTGTGCTTCGCTCTTGTATTGATTCATGTGTCCACTCATCTTAGCCGCAATGATGCCTTACATGAGCTTTCATGTTGTGGAGAGACAGGTTATTGGCCGATAGTTGGAATGAACTGCACCCTTTGAGGAATCCTTCATGTTCAGGTTGTTCACCCTTCGCTATATATATATATATATATATATATATATATATATATATATATATATATATATATATATATATATATATATATATAGTAAAGTCTCGTTATATCGATATTCAAGGGAGTCCGAAAAAATATCGATATAACCGGGACTATCGATATATCCGACCCTGTTTGCATGTAATTTTCTCTGTGCGTGCATAGAAATAGTATCGATATAACCGGGACTATCGATATATCCGATATCGATATAACGAGACTTTACTGTATTTATATATATATACTGTATATATGATACAGTTATCATATATAGGGCATATACAGTAAAGTCTCGTTATATTGATACTCAAGGGAGTCCGAAAAAATATCGATATAACCGGGACTATCGACTATTTTCGGGAAACGAAAATAATATCGTAATAAGCGGTTTCTTGTTTTGTCTGCTGAAGCGCGATGATTTTGAAAATTATTAACATTCCATACTGTGTATTAAAGGACAGCCGATGTCACTTTTTATTCAAATGCAAATAAAAATGACTTCACGCCAAGACGTCTTGCATTGCTTGTGAATCCAAACAATGGCTTCAGATTCGGATAATATGCTTTCTTGTTACACATCCAGTCATGAATATGTTTCAAATACACTGTAGTTCTGAAGATTAAAGCATACATGTTTACAATCATATGTGCCATTTTGAGGCAACATTGGGGGAACATCTCTCACCCAAAAAAAAGGGAGCTAATGGCCAGCTCCGTTTCTTATATGGCGCTTGGCTGCCCTCTTTTGGCGGCTTTTGTTTAATGCAGTTCGGCGCAGGATCGGATATATCGATAGTCCCGGTTATATCGATATTTTTTCGGACTCCCTTGAGTATCGATATAACGAGACTTTACTGTATGTGGAGGGGATTCAACATTCTAATGGCTTCCCCAAATTCATAACGGCCCTCGAGAGGAAACCTTAACTACAATGTGGCCCGCGGCAAACACTTACTTTGACACCCCTGGCTTAGTACATATATGTTTAGATCAGTACATACTATGTTATTGCATGTTTAATTTAGTCTACATGGATCTATGAAGTTTATTAGTTGAATCGTTGTGAAAGCAGGATGTAACAAGTATCAATTTTCAGTCTAAATGTTCTCTCAGCAAAGTTGTCCGTAGCTGATTGGACAACAGATCGCTGCTGTGTGACTTCCAATACTTGTCCGTAGCTGATTGGACAACAGATCGCTACTGTGCCTTTTCAAAACTAGGTTGAGCGGGAGGGCTCTCTCTCTCTTTGTGCTTTTGTTCTTCTTGTGTTCGTGTGCTCTTACCTCCTCGCTCCAACGAGAGATGTTCTCTTTTTGTTTCACTAGAATAAAGTAACTTTTTGTTCACCATCTATCGCCCTCGCTGATATTTTTATCACAGAACTTCATTGAACACCGAACCAGATGAGAGACAAGAATTAGTACCGAACATATATATATATATATATATATATATATATATATATATATATATATATATATATTCCTTCTCGGCCCTCCGTCGGCAGGAGCGACCACCCTGGCCATGGTGTACAATTTCAAATCACAACACAAGGTTGCATTTGTTTGTACAAAATTTTTGCGTAATTAACATGGGAATTGGTGATCACAGGGTCCACCATTGTGTGTAAACAAGGAATAATACAACCAATCACTCAGAAAATAAGTACAAGCACGATCATGACAGGCATAACAGTCAGTCAGACGCCCCCTTGTGGGGCTGTCAAAAGGTCTAAAACCATTCTACTTTGCAACACAATTTGCCTAATTGCTGCAATTTTGGTGTTCTGCATTTCATCCACTTTCAAGTGTGCATTTACAAACACCTGAGATCTGTAATTAGTACTTTCAATTCGTCTGATGTTTTTAGCCACTCCAATTTGCGGAAAAATAGCTCACATTATCTTACTGCCGGCGCTTTGATGTTTGAACTGTTCTTGGACATCAGTCCCCCAGATGGAGTCATGGGGCTTAAATGATGCTGTTCTCTTAACATGATGGTGTCCTGGACGACTGGTGACGATGAAAGTATTGTCGGTCACCGTAACAGGTGTGCACAGACCGTAGGCTAGCGGGGGAATAAAAGAATATACTTTACAACCACATAACCACCAAAGATGTGAAGATATGGGCAAAACGGTGACATTAGTGTTTAGCAGTAGCACATATAAACATCTATCCTCATCTATAAAACCCAAATTCTGACCCGTACTGTACATTGCAATGCATAATGGTAATTGCAACCCGCTCTCGGTCATAACTTGGTTATCGGGTTCCAAAGCGTGTCTAAACCTGGAACTATATCTCCTTTCGAAGCATTACAAAGAACCGGAAAATGTTGATTGGGTCTATGCAAAGATGTCAAATATGTAGCTCTAGCCATTCGTTCTCCAAATACCTTTGAGTGCATGTGTTGTGTCACAGAATGAGGCATATAAGAGCAGACAAAACAATTACTTTTTCGATTTTGCTTCGCAATGAGTGTAGTATAACGGTACCGCGTATTTGATAATAACTGATTCCAGTCATGTCTTTCTCCTGCAAACGGTGTATATAATGTGTCTATGACTCCTGCCTCCACCCGGGCTGATAGTCTGATGTGTGATTTGTGGTGGACAGGCGACATCACGCCTGGTGATGCCAAAGATGCCATGATGCATATAGTTACGGGGAAACAATGTGATGTTCAGGAAGCCCTGGATAGAGCCTGAAGTCCATGCATCCTGCAACGTCGTAGGTTTTTATATCAAGTTGGATATCTGTCATAGTGCCAGTTGGGGCATCCCTAGCTATCTTGGGGACAGTTTGTGCTGCTTCGTGAGCAAAGCTGTTCCGATCCCATTTTGTGTCGGGCTTGGTATGGACCACAACGGAATCACAACCAGTGGTCCAAGCCTTCCCCAACTTGACACGAGTGTACCAAGAACCATGGGGATAATCATTTCCATTTTGTCGTGCTTTATTCACTAGGATGCCGAGGGGAAACAAAACTATTCCTGCAGCATATAGAGGCAGGCAGGCCATGGGATGTGCCATGTTTGGGCATTTATATGATGTTGCTGGATAGAATAGAGGAGTTTGGCAGGCAGGAGGAGTAGGGGGCTTCACGTGTGTCATCTGGATGGCCCCCACAAGTCCGTACAGGAAGATAATGTTCACCCAACCCATAGCTGGTTCGTAGGATCAAAACGTGTTTCTTCGGTGGGTACGGGTTTGGCACCGCCCGTCTTCCACCTACTCATGATCCGGTTGGTGAACGACCTTGCAATGCTTTGGTGCACACACGTGGCTCTTTCGTCGATTTTGATGGCAGTTGGTATTGTGATCAGCACGGTGAATGGCCCCTCCCACTTCGGCGCCAACCACGTCTTTCTCTTGATCGTCTTGATCAGGACCTCGTCTCCTGGCCGTAGCCTCTCCTCCTGTGAAGGTAGCAAAGAGGACTGCGGCAGTACACATGGAATGTACTTCTCTTGTTGTAAACATTTCGCACAGCCATTTTGCTAATAGAGCACCTGGATCTGATTAATTTTCTTCCCAGTGCTCGCCTTCCCATAATGGGAGGATGAATGGTCTGCTATACAATATCTTCACCTGTGTTAAGCCGTTATTAGTGGATGTTATTCTCATATATAATTTTATCAAAAGCAGACATTGCAGCCATGGTTTGCCTGTTGTTTCCATAGATTTCAGAGTCTATCTTTAATTGTCCCATTAGCTCGTTCAATTCGTCCCGCGCTTTGTGGATGATATGCGCAGTATTTCTTTAATATAATACCTAAGTGCTTGGAAAGTTGGGTTATTACATCGTTAACGAAGTGCTAATGTCCCACCCATTAGCACTCCAAATTATTATCGGTATTCTATGTTCTGGAATAATATGTTTGCATTATGCTTTTGCCACTGTTAGTGCATCAGATATTTTGGAAGGCATGATCTCTACCCATCACCAGAACCTCATCCTTTCACCACATCACCGCTGTCCACCCGGTCAAATATAGAATGAACTTTAAAATTCTATCCATAACCTTGCCCCCATACCTATCTGACCTTCAAATTTATATTCCCCCTCATTCCCTCAGATCCTCTTCCTCCCTCCGCCTCTGTGTGCCCCCCCTGCCCGTCTCAGCACGATGGGTGACAGAGCCTTCAGCTGCTCTGCCCCAAAACTTTGGAACTCACTTCACATTCGTAACATTGATTCTCTTCCTACCCTCAAGTCCCATCTCAAAACCCACCTATTTAAAATTGCATTTTCTGTTTAGCTCTCTCTCTCTCTCTCTCTCTTGTTTCTATTTATAATTGTAGTTTATTTATTGCATTGTATTTGTGATTATATTTTATTTATTATAGTACATATGCTTGTCTGTGACTTAAAGTGTCCTTGAGCGCTTTGAAAGGTGCTTAAAATGAAATGTGTAATTTTACTTTTACAGCATATTAAACAACTTCGACAAAAGTTTGTTGCATATCAATTGAAACATTTGCTTTAATGGAATGTCTTTCCTGCTATAAACACCATCCCTCCTGTTGATACAGGGAACATGTTTCTCGGTAAACATGGCTTGTTGTTGATTTTATACAGCCCATCAACAAGCATAGCACCATCGGCCAACCACAGATGTTTTTGGATTGGATTTGCCTTTATTTGTCTCGCAGTGGAGAAATTTACATTTCACAGCAGCAAAGTGATGAAAAGAATAAAAGTAGAAAAACAAAATACATGAGTGCAGCGTGTTCTACCGGAAACAAATTCCTTTTGTGTTCTACATACTTGGCAATAAAGATGATTCTGATTCTGATTCTGATGAGCTGCTGGAAAGGCAGCCACTCTCGCGGCGCCGTCTTGAAGTCAAAAGAACAAAAAAAAACTAAACAACAAATAACATGACAACACGAAGACACAGAGAGACTCATTCATTCTTAAGCACTTTCTGTACCCTCTTTGTTACACAAAGAAGTTCCATATGAAAGAGAGGATCAAAGTGTCTGTTCACCAGTGGATCAGGGACATCATGGTGGAATGTGCACGTCGACTACAAGCTAAATGTTGAAGGCAAACACGCAGCTGTAGCATCCATTGACGAAGAGGTTGTCTCACATCTCCTATCCCACATGAATCCGCTTCAATTCCAAGCGGCGACAGTTCCACATATGCATCGGTGCTCTGCGCTGACGCTCCTTCTTATCCTCAATCGATGCATTCATCCAGCTGCAAACTGTCCAACAGCACCGACATTTCCGCTGAACAAAGCGGGGCTGTGAAAATGCTGCCCAATACAGGCGCAAAAAAGCACAATGGCCCTAGAGCTGTCAGGCGATGATAGTTGAATGGCATCGTCATTCCTCCCATTCAAAAACAGTACTGGCATATTCATGCTGCCGAAAAGGCGCAACCGCTGAGCACAGTCTCCTCCTTGCTGAATGTCGGGGTCAAAAATGCTGAAAAACAATCAGTATCCATTCCACACAACGCACAACAACACAAAGCATCTGCTCTAGCGTTGCCTAAGATAATCCTGTCTTGAGCCTTCGTGTGGGCTGTACATTTGCATACAGCCACTGTTGTTGGAAGGAGAATAGCTTCTAACAACCCTCTCAATAAGTCAGCATGTTCAACAGGCTTCCCTGTCGATGTAGTCATCCCTCTACGTCGCCATTGCGCTGCAAACCAGTGAAGTGTGGAAAACGCATATTGGCTGTCTGTAAATATAGTCACTGTCTTTCCTTTTGCCCATTTGCATGCTTCAGTCAATGCAACAATTTTGGAAACTGGTGCTGAATAAGTGGTTGGTAATGAACCGTCAACTATAGATTTGACGTCTGTCACAACGGCATAACCCACCCAGTTACCCCCTGCACCCGACTCATGCTGCCGAAAGGCACAACCGCTCAGCACAGTCTCCTCCTTGATGATTGTCGTGGCCAAAAATGCTGAAAGACAATATGTACCCGTTCCACGTGACGCACACCAACATAAAGTGACAAAAGAAAACACAATAACAAGACAAAAAAACAACAAAAAAGCAAGCCTTTGATTGTAAAATGATTTTTATTTCTGCAGGCCAAATTGAAAAAACATCTGATAGCACCTCTGATATTGTTCAGGGGCCAAATGTGCTGATGGGCCGGATATGGCCCGTGGGCCGTAGTTTGGTGACCACTGCTCTAGATATTGGAACAAAGCTATTGATACACTCTTGTTCTCGTCTTCAGTCGGTGAGACAATTAAGATGTCGTCAACGTACAAAAGGATTTGAGAAGTGAGGAGAGTCCCACTTTTTATTGTTCCTATAGCTGCTGGGCAACCAGAAAAACACACACATGCACACACACACACGCACGCACACACACACACACACACACACACACACACACACACACACACACACACACACACGCATACACGCGCACGGCTCAAGCTTACACACAGACACAGACATCTGCTCTCAGGCCCCGCTACCCCTTTTGGCTGGTCGTAAACCCCCCTTCTCCAGCCGTTTCAATTTCTGTGGCTTCTTTAATTTGGTTTACTTCTCATGAGCATACAGAAAAAAAAATATAAGGATATTTCTGTCACAACAACTCAAACATTCAACAGCTGCAGCTATATGTCTGTGTAAGCTCCCAGTCGTACAGGAGTGGTCCATCGATGAGAAGGTTTCTTCAGCCGTCATGTGTACAAATTTGAAGGTTTCGCACGTTTCGCCTCCTATCCAAGAGGCTTCGTCAGCAAACTAAAAGAGTAGTAGTTTGCTGACGAAGCCTCTTGGATAGGAGGTGAAACGTGCGAAACCTTCAAATTTGTACAGATGACGGCTGAAGAAACCTTCTCATCAACAGCTGCAGCTGATTTTTTTTTCCTAATTAGAAATTACATTCCTAATCAGCCATCGGCTGTCTGCATCACACACCTCTTTATCAAAAAAAAACATCAGAGGCTCCTCACACATTAAATATGTGTGCCCTCCATGACCCCAAAAACTTTAGTTTATCCTTTGAACTTGAGTTATTATGTAAGAGCCACAGGAATTCCCCAGAATTGTCAGTCAGTCGGACAAAGAATTTCTGGCCAGGAAATTCTATGCAATATTTTCAATCAATCTTTTGGATGCCGGTATATCTCTTACTTCACAAATGAACGACTGGTCTCGCAGCAGTCTTCTTCAGTCAGGAAGAAGAGGTCTGTCTTTAAAAAAAGATGGGAAAAAATATCCCCTCCGTTCTTCTTTTCACACTCTGCTTCTTGCCAGCTGAGGTTTTTTACGGCACCAGATTTTATGCGAATAATAAAGTTCTTCTCCTGGTTCAGTTCTTCACTTGTGTTGGTCTAAATAGTCAATTAGCAGGAAGCAAGGTGATATACAACAGTGCAGCTATAGAATGCTCTTCACGGCATGGGGAAGGAAGCCAAACAAGAGAGAGTTTCCAGCAGATATAGACAACAGTGTGGATGTTTTTAGGATGTTTATATAAACTAGTTCTAACAATAGATGTGAGTAATTGTTGGTAATTTTAATCGTTTTTTTTTTTTTTTTTGTAATTATTCTCATTCAGTTTTTCATCTACAATGTGACAATGGCACTTGCAAAAACATATGAATTTGGAGTCTCTACTAAGAACGGCAGTGATTGTCTGCATTTTCCAGCAACCAACCCCGCAGCTCACTATACTGACTAATAATCTATCCTGGCAAATTGAGTCCATGTCTGCACTACATCCTTGTTAAAAAATAAAGAAATGTAGCCAGGAATAACACGAGGGGGCACAAGCCAGTATCTTATTGTGCCAGTCCCAAGCCCGGATAAATGCAGAGGGTTGTGTCAGGAAGGGCATCCGCCGTAAAATATTTTGCCAAAACAAATATGCGAGTGATGCTACCGGGAGAAGAGATATGGAAGGTGGATGATTTTAAGTACTTGGGGTCAAATGTCCAGAGCAATGGAGAGTGTGGAAACGAGGTGAAGAAGCGTGTCCAGGCAGGCTGGAACGGCTGGAGAAAAATTTCAGGTGTGATGTGTGATAAAAGGGTATAAGCGAGGATGAAAGTAAAAGTGCATAAAACTGTGGTAAGACCAGCCATGATGTTTGGACTGGAGACAGTACCACTGAAGGAAAGTCAGGAAGCAGAGCTGGAGGTACCAGAGATGAAGATGTTGAGGTTTTCTTTGGGAGTGACCAGATTAGATAGTATCAGGAATGATTATATCAAGGGGACAACTCATATTAGAGGCTTTGGAGAGAAAGTGAGAGAAGCCAGACTGAGATGGTTTGGATGTCCAGAGGAGAGAGACTATATCGAAAGAAGGATGCTGAGCCTTGATTTGCCTGGCAGGAGACTGAGAGGAAGACCAAAGAGGAGGTTTATGGATGTTGTCAAAGAGGACATGAAGGTAACTGGTGTAAGAGAAGAGGATGCACATGTGATGCACATGTGATGCACAGGCCTGAGGGATACCTGGGCCGTCACAGGCAGGTAGCACTTTGAATGACGAGGAAAAGACGACACGAGACAAACGTGTTAATCAGCTTCACACAGCGGCATTTATGACTCCTTCCTCATCAAAACATCAATTCAGCAATTTCAATATCACAATACATTCATGGGTAGATCTATACATTCAACATCTATACATTGTATATATCCTCCACATTCGCACATGCTTATGCACGTCTGTACGCTCGTGTGTGTTGTACTGGGAACTACAATTGACATCCAAAAATCCAAATTCATCAAAGCCACAAAACTACGGTTTAAAAATATAGCATCGCCCACCAAGTCCCCGATTACTTTACACTTTGAGGATGTCTAAAAATTATTATTTTGAATACCTGTGAACGACGAGGAAAAGACGACACGAGACAAACGTGTTAATCAGCTTCACACAGCGGCATTTATGACTGCCTGCGCATGCGTGAGCTGAGCCTACGTTGCCTTCCTCTGCTTCATTCACAGGCGCGTAGCGCCCTCTCCTGACTTGGTAGTCAAATCGACTAACATACAGTAACGGAGGTCGTTTCTAACCCCCTACACTCTCCCCTGTTTTAAAAGATGTCCCCTGACATCTTGACTATACCAACAAGTAGTCAAGTACCAGTAGAAGCACAGTCATCTGTCTGGTCTCCGTAGGGTGGTGTCAATCACATTCAAATGCAACTACATTCAAGTCCATACCGTCGGGGTAGGGTAGCAATAGGATTCAGTTCGCACTAGATAATGAGTCCTGGGGTAAGGTATGCAAGTATACAACACATTTGCCCCAGGTTTCCAGGCCTGGTATGATGGATGACCCAAGTGTTCATATGTGAATATCTCTCTGGGTCTTAGAGTACGAGTAGACCTTCGTGGCAGCGATTCCATTCCACTTTGTGACGCGGTGTCCGATTCCACCAACTCCGCCGGCGCTCCTGCATCACCCTCATTATCATCCATTACAAGTTGTTCCGGGCTTCCCTCAGCAGGCAGGCTGTCAGCTGGTGTTGGTTTTGGTAATGATGCTGGTACGACCAATGGAAACGCTTCCTCTAGGTGCTGCCCATCCTCTGGTTCCGTAGTTTGTGCCTGGGGGTGGAATTCTGATGCCACAGCTCTGAAATTGAGGTTGAGACACCTGATGACTGCCTGTCTTCCTTGTATACACAGGTAACCGTCTGAGATTGTATGAACATCCCTCCTCTTCATCTGAATATCCAGACTCCTGCCCAACTGCTTCCCTGCTATAAGCCTGTCTGTCTAGCTGTTTTTTTCTGTTTATTTGCCTGTCTGTCTAGCTGTTTTTTCTGTTTATTTGGCTGTTGAACTGGCAAATCATTGACAGACAGCAGGAGATTACGGTGCAACACACGGGTAGTTTTGTCTCCGTTTTCTGCCTGAACCTTGTACACTGGTCCATCTCCCACTCTTTCAATGACCCTGTGTACTCTTTCCTCCCAGTAAGCCCGGAGCTTGCCAGGTCCACCTCTCTCAGATAGGTTCCTGACAAGTACACGATCCCCTGGCTGGAGTGCAATGCCTTTAACACCATGGTCATAGTATTTCTTCCTTTTTTCAGAGCTCTTTTGACTGTTCTCGGAGGCAATTCTGTAAGCATCTTGCATTCGACAGGCCCATTTACGTGCATATTCCTGTCGGCTTTCTACTTCTTCGTCAGCTGATAGACGAAAACTAAGTCGATGGGCAACCGGGGATACCTTCCATAGAGGAGGAAGAACGGTGAACTCATGTCTTGTACAGTTGTACGCATGAACTACATGAGGCAAGTAGTCTTTCCACTCGGCTTTCCTTTCTTCTTGGAGAGTGTGTAGCATCTGTAACAGTGTTCTATTCAAACATTCTACAGGGTTGCTCTGCGGATGGTATGGGGTGGTTCGGGAATGCGCAATGCCAGACAACTGTTGAAGCCGCTGGAATAGCCTGTTTTCAAACTCCCGACCTTGATCATGATGTAGTCTCTCTGGATAAGAGAACCGTGGAATAAAATCACTAAAGATTTCAACAGTAGCCAAAATGGAACTGTATAGTGCCACTTAGCAGTTTTTTTAAACGACGATACTAGTGCAGCGTGTTCTACCGGAAACAAATTCCTTGTGTGTTCTACATACTTGGCAATAAAGATGATTCTGATTCTGATTTTCTCAGCAGCAACCTTGCCTGACTTATTCTTAGTCCTTTACTTGGCTCAAGATGGAGATATTCAATCGAAATGAGCTCAAATGGGGCACTAGTAGTGATGTTGCCCATGGGTGCCTTTTCCGGAATGGTGGGTCGTTTCTGTTTAATGCAGGAACACTGGCGAATTACGTAGTTTCCGATTTCGCGCTGCATGAATGGCCAATAGAACCTCTGCCTTGCCAGGTTGATCACCTTGTCAGCTCCGATATGACCCATGTCATCATGCAGGTGTTTGAGCACAGTCGACTTCAGCTTACTCGGGAGAACGAGCTGTTTCCATTTCCCCGCCTGTCTGTATAAAATTCCCTTGTCCAGTTTAAGTCTATTCCATCCGTGTAAAAGTCTCCTTGCCTCTGGTCCCATTTGTCTTTTATCTTTGTCATTGGGGTTCCATCCCCTCCCCTTCAGTGTCATTACCTCAGAGATTGATGCATCCTCTTCCTGAGCAGCTCTGATATCATCTGGAGTGATAACGGGGACTGTCACCGGAAGAAAATCCTCACCATCAGAGGTGAGTTGCAACACAGCCATCCATGGCAGGCAGAAAACAGAGACAAAACTACCCGTGTGTTGCACCGTAATCTCCTGCTGTCTGTCAATGATTTACCAGTTGAACAGCCAAATAAACAGAAAAAACAGCGAGACAGACAGGCAAATAAACAGAAAAAACAGCTAGACAGACAGGCTTATAGCAGGGAAGCAGTTGGGCAGGAGTCTGGATATTCAGATGAAGAGGAGGGATGTTCATACAATCTCAGAATCAGAATCATCTTTATTGCCAAGTATGTAGAACACACAAGGAATTTGTTTCCGGTAGAACACGCTGCACTAGTATCGTCGTCAAAAAAACTGCTAAGTGGCACTATACAGTTCCATTTTGGCTACTGTTGAAAGAGTTCAAAGAGTTAATGGCTTGGGGGAAGAAGCTGTTTAAATGTCTGCTGGATTTGGTGCGCATGGATCGGTAGCGCCTGCCTGAGGGGAGTAGCTGGAAAAGGTGGTGGGCAGGGTGCGGAGTGTCCAGTAGGATTTTCCGCGCCCTAGTTTGGATTCTTGCAGTGTGCAAGTCCTCGAGAGTGGGTAGGGCGGTGCCAATGATTTTTTCCGCCGTCCTAACTGTCCGTTGAAGTCGGATTTTGTCCATTTTTGTGGCAGCCCCGAACCAAACGGTGATGGAAGAACACAGGATGGATTCGATGACAGCCGTGTAGAAATGTTGCAGCACCTCCTGTGGCAGGCCATGCTTCTTTAGCAGCCTCAGGAAGTACATTCTCTGTTGGGCCTTTTTCAGGATAGAGTTGGTGTTGACCTCCCACTTCATGTCCTGGGAGACTGTGATTCCCAGGAACTTGAAGGTCTCAACGGTTGACACAAGGCAGTTGGATAGTGTGAGGGGTAGCTGTGGTGATGGATGTTTCCTGAAGTCCACGATCATCTCAACTGTCTTGAGCGTGTTCAGCTCCAGGTTGTGACGGCTGCACCAGAGCTCCAGCTGCTCCACTTGTTGTCGGTACGCAGACTCGTCGCCGTCTTTGATGAGACCGATGAACGTGGTGTCGTCTGCGAACTTTATGAATTTGACAGCTGGGTGCGTTGAGGTGCAGTCGTTCGTGTAGAGAGAGAAGAGCAATGGAGAGAGGACGCATCCCTGCGGGGCTCCAGTGCTCGTGGTTCGTGTTGTGGATGATATATTTCCCAGTCTGACCTGTTGTGTCCGTCCTGTCAGGAAGCTGAGGGTCCGCTGGCAGATCGTGGGGGACACACCAAGCTGGAGAAGTTTGGGGATGAGGAGTTCTGGGATGATGGTATTGAACGCAGAGCTGTAGTCCACAAACAGGATCCTTGCGTAGGTTCCTGTGTTGTCAAGGTGGTCGAGGATGTGGTTCAGTCCGATGTTGACTGTATCCTCCACAGACCTTTTTGCCCGGTAGGCAAACTGAAGAGGATCTAGCAGAGGTCCGGTGATGTTCTTTAGGTGGTTCAGCACGAGGCGTTCAAAGGACTTCATGACCACAGACGTCAGAGCAACAGGTCTATAGTCGTTCAATCCCGAGGGTGCTGGTTTCTTTGGAACTGGGACGATAGTAGACTGTTTGAAGCAGGATGGGACTTCACACTGCTCCAGGGATTTATTGAAGATTTGTGTGAAGACCGGAGCCAGCTGGTCAGCGCAGACTCTCAGGCAGGAGGGGGACACTCTGTCAGGTCCTGCAGCTTTCTTGATCTTCTGCTGCTTGAAGAGCCATCTAACGTCCAGTTCGTGGATCTGTAGGGCAGAGGGCGGAGATACGGTAGTTTCTGGTAATGGTGGGCAGACCAGGGAAATGGGGGTGTCCTTTTCAAATCGGCAGAAGTATGTATTTAACTCATCAGCCATACCATTGTTGTACACTGCTTGGGGGGAAGGTAAACGATAATTTGTTATTGCTTTCAGGCCATTCCACACCAATGCAGAGTCGTTAGCGGAGAACTGTTTGTTAAGCCTCTCCGCATAACTTTTCTTTGCGATGTTAATTTCCTTCGTCAGCCTGTTTCGGGCGAGTTTGTAAACTGCTCGATCGCCGCTTTTAAATGTGGATTCTTTCTCTTTCCTAAGCTGCCTGAGTTTGGGAGTGAACCATGGCTTGTTGTTGTTGAATGAGCGGAAGGACTTTGTTGGTACACACATGTCCTCACAGAAACTGATGTATGATGTTACAGTGTCTGTGTATTCATCCAATGTGCCCGTTGAAGTTTCAAAGACGCTCCAATCAGTGCAGTCTAAGCATTCTTGTAGCGATAACTTTGCTTCATGTGTCCATGTTTTAACTGTCTTGACTACCGGTTTTACACATTTGAGTTTCTGTTTGTATGTGGGAATTAAGTGGATTAGATAGTGGTCAGAAAGACCCAATGCTGCATGCGCAACAAACCAGTATGCGCCTTTGAGTGCTGTGTAACAATGATCTAGGATGTTTTCTCCTCTGGTGAAACAGTCAATATGCTGCTTATATTTGGGAAGTTCATGGTTTAAACGTGTTTGATTAAAATCGCCCAAAATGATCAGGGGTGATTCTGGATATTTTAGTTCGAGATGGTTTACATGGTCCGCTAGCGTTTGTATACACGCGTTAGCATTAGCTTGTGGCGCGATTTACACGGCAAGGAGAATAAAGGAAGCGAACTCACGTGGCGAGTAGAATGGCTTGCAGTTGAGAGATAGCGATTCCAAACCAGGGCTGCAGTGTGCGTCGAGCATCGTGACATCGGTGCACCATTCTTCGTTGATGTAGAAGCATAGTCCACCGCCTTTGGATTTCCCCGATTGCTCTGTGTTACGGTCGGCCCGAAGGAGACGGAATCCGGGTAGGTGTAGCGCGGAATCCGGGTAGCGGTCACTGAGCCAAGTCTCAGTGAAGCACAGCGCAGCAGAGCGGGCAAACGTTTTATTGGTCTTTGTGAGAAGCAGAAGTTCGTCCATCTTGTTTGGTAGTGAGCGTAGCGAGGTGGATCGGCGTTCGAAATCCACGCTGCCGTAGCTTGACGAGTACGCCGGCTCGCTTCCCCCTCCTACGCCGGCGTCTCAAAGCTCCGTACAGAGCTGCTACGCCGCTCGCGAGCAGCCCCGAAAAACCTTGTAGATTTTGGTGTGTCGGTGAAAATAGTCCAAGAGTGGATTCCCCAATGCTCAGTAACTCTTCTCTCGTGTAACTGAGTCACGTAGGATCGCAAAAAAACAAATGAAAATGACAAAACCAGGAACAATACGAGGGAGCGTGTGACCGAGGCTGCCATCCGCGGCGCCATCTTGGATCATCTCCAACGGTTACCTGTGTATACAAGGAAGACAGGCAGTCATCAGGCGTCTCAACCTGAGCCGCACAATTTCAGAGCTGTTGCATCAGAATTCCACCCCCAGGCACAAACTACGGAACCAGAGGATGGGCAGCAGCTAGAGGAAGCGTTTCCATTCGTCGTACCAGCATTACCAAAACCAACACCAGCTGACAGCCTGCCTGCTGAGGGAAGCCCGGAACAACTTGTAATGGATGATAATGAGGGTGATGCAGGAGCGCCGGCGGAGTTGGTGGAATCGGACACCGCGTCACAAAGTGGAATGGAATCGCTGCCACGAAGGTCTACTCGTACTCTAAGACCCAGAGAGATATTCACATATGAACACTTGGGTCATCCATCATACCAGGCCTGGAGACCTGGGGCAAATGTGTTGTATACTTGCATGCCTTACCCCACGACTCATTATCTAGTGCGACCTGAATCCTATTGCTACCCTACCCCGACGGTATGGACTTGAATGTAGTTGCATTTGAATGTGATTGACACCACCCTACGGAGACCAGACAGATGACTGTGCTTCTACTGGTACTTGACTACTTGTCCCCCGACATCTTGACTATACCGACATCTTTTAAAACAGGGGAGAGTGTAGGGGGTTAGAAACGACCTTCGTTACTGTATGTTAGTCGATTAGACTACCAAGTCAGGAGAGGGCGCTACGCGCCTGTGAATGAAGCAGAGGAAGACAACGTAGGCTCAGCTCACGCATGCGCAGGCAGTCATAAATGCCGCTGTGTGAAGCTGATTAACACATTTGTCTCGTGTCGTCTTTTCCCCGTCGTTCACAGGTATTCAAAATAATAACACAAATCTGTGTTAGATGGAGGACATTGATTCGCTGTAGTGACCCCTGAAGGGAAAAGCCGAAAGGAAAAGAAGAAGAGAAAAGAAGGAATAACTTTCGTATTGTTTTAGGGAGGGACAGCAATAATCGATTAAAAGTGAATTTATTTACCTGAAATTCAAACAAAAGATTAGATTATATACCTTAATTAAACTACAAAAAAAAATTGCCGACTAATTCAACGAATTGCCAAAAAAAAGTAATAAAAATTCAAATTCATCAGCAACATTAACTCAGGCACATACTATTTACAATACACTACAATACATATTGATTGACATAGTGCTTTAACAAAAGCTGAAGTTGTAAAGTGCTTAACATGGACAATACTGTTTAAAACACTAACCTACAAAGCAAAATTAAGTGAAACAAATGCTTTCTTTTTTTTTATTTTGTTCTTCCAAAAATAACATGTTCCCATTGGTCACCCAAGGATTGTACAGAGAAGGAATGCTCTTCGTATACCTTCATTTTTACTCCGTTTTTTACAAGAAATTCCGATGAACCACAATGAAATTGTAATCTGTCTGTGTCTAACTCACAGATTGTTTTTATTTATTTATTTATTTAATTAATTATTTGTTTGTTTGAATGCTTGTTTGTTCATATTTTATTCTTTTTTTTTAATCTCTGACCACTGTGACATTTCATGAAGGGTTTGTGTCGTTCCTTAAAAAGCGGCTTGTGGTTAGAATCAACATTGACAGTTTTACATAGAAAATATCATCCCGCCACCAGTCCCAAATAGGAATCTTTTGAAGTCGTGGTTCTTTCAAATTCAGCAGATTTTTCCTTGCGCTCGGCCTGTGGGACAAATAAAGGTTTTGTGATTCTGAGGAGTCAGAGGAGGAGGTTTTTTGTTTTTTTTTGTAATCCCATTCCTGTTCTCTCCATTCCAGGTGACCGGACGTTCCCAGTCTTCCAGCCTGTGACGGCTGACCAATCACAGTATCAATTAGTTTTGGAAGCCATTATACAAACATCTCTTGCCCGACTGCAGCCCCAATCCACCTCAGTGACTGATCTACAATGTGTAAAGACATACTAATCAATTATGTCGTCCCACCTGTCGGTGTTTGTCTGGCGTCCGCATTCTGGAAACATACCAGGACTTGGAAGTTGCCATTGGTGCCACTGTGGTGGTGGTAATCATGCTTGAAGAAGACATCAGCGCTCTGGTGCTACGAGACATTGAGAATGCGTCATGCCAAGACCATCATTCTGCGAGCTCTGAACAGCCAATGTTAAGTATCGTCCAAAAGATAGCGGGGGATTTTTCCCATCATTAAATCTACTATCAAAAGCTTTACTGACTTCTGTTGCAATCAATGCAGTGTTCACTCAGATTTATTTTGTAGCATGTTAATGATCATTTCCATTCCAATCATGAAAAAAAAATGTCACCAAGCGTTCACTCTAATCGGACATTCATTTATTAATTTTGTGTCAATGCGTCTGACTGCTCCGACATATTAATGGCATATATGTTCTTTAATTGGGGTTCACAAGTCGATTTTTTTGTCATCGCTTATCAAGTGGATTCTAGTGGTTTCTAGGTTTCCTGGTTGTCCTCTGAACCACTTCGGGTTTGTTATTATTCCAGCAACACAACGGCGTTTTACTTTGGACTTCATGCTTGATAGGAAAGTGTCTTTAGTTTTCCATTGACAGTGACACTTTGAGTGAACTTGTTCGGGTGTTTTACACACACATACACACACACACACACACACACACACACACACGCACACGCACACGCACACACACACACACACACACACACACACACACCGGTACTTTTCTTTTTCTTCGAATCTTCAATGGAAAAGTCGTGTTTGTTGAATGGAAAATCAAAAACTGTGAAGTAATTCAATACATTCCGCTGATTTGAGGTCTGTGTGACATCAAAGTCACCATCACAGATGGAAGTGGTCACATGACCACACTGCTTTCAGCTCCACACTTCAGACTGAACTTAGTTTGTGTTGTTTCACTGGACGTTTACCAAAGCAAACCTGATGAGATTTTCCTCACCAGTGCGACAGTGTGAATAAAATCTTTTGGAGACATTGGCCATTTATTTCCCAACACCCCTGACACACACACACACAAACACCTTCTTGCAAAGGTATCTTTTAATATATTTCCTTTGGTTTTACTTCAACTGTTCATTGTCATTTTTTATACTCTGATTAAAATGATCTGCAATTTGTATTTTGGTTCCTGTCTCAACCGGCTGACATTTCAAAAGACTAAAATGTGGAAAATATGGGCTTTTATTATTCGTGAATTCCAGTGAATTTCAATTTTTTTGAGCCACTGCACTTTTTTCTTCATTGAAAAAAATCCCTCAGGACACCACTACCTAAAAATGTGAAGGAAAAAAAAGATCAATTGTTATATTGTAACTATTACCGTTTTTTTTAACATTGAAAAATAATATTATTATCAGTGTCTGAAATAGCACCTGCCCGGGCGAGGGGCATCCAACTTTTCAGTCGGGCGTGCAACTTACAGAACGTCTCAGCACGGGTGGGCGACAACTGATTTAGAAATCTTCATTGGGTTTGCAAATGTCAGAATTTCGGTTCATTTGGCAATTTGCATACTCAGCACGGCAGCCAATCCGAAGCCTGCTTCGTGCTTCCATCTTTCCCAAGCGTTATAAGGTCGTGCATTTGCATATCATTTTCCAAAGTAGATGCACAGAACCTCAAGCCCCAGAAGAAAGATTCTAAAAAGCTAACAAAATTTATGATGCTACAAAACGTAAACGTACATTTTCCCGTGACTGTAAAGTGTACTTGAGAGTTTTGAAATGCACTTAGAAATTGAACGTACATTAAAAGCATCGTGGAAAGAGGAGTTCACGTGGGTTGTAACAGACGACGCAACGCGAACATTGTATTGTGCAAAATGACGAACAGTGTATAGACAAACGACCAACTGGAGCAAAATCATCAGCAAGGGATATTTACGATAAATTAAGCAAGGGAGCATTTGTGTTAGGTACATCTTTAATAAAAACAATCCTTAATACTTGGTGCAACAATTGTTTTTTTGCGATTAGTCATCTTATTGTGTTTCAAGTTGTGAAAATGGAGCAGGCAACTGCAGAGTTGTCTGCCCTGGTGTTCGGTAACGTTATGTCATGAGTTTCAGACACTGTATTAATACACATTGAATAGAAATCAAACCAACTCAATTCAATCATTTGCTCATTCATTTTACAGTGGCTTGAAAAAGTATTCATACCCCTGAACCTTTCCACCTTTTGTCACATTCTGACCACAAATAGAAATATAATAATAATACATTTCATTTCTAAGCGCCTTTCAAAACTCTCAAGGTCACATTACAGTCACAGGATCGGGTTTTCTGCGGGTGAGAAGTGGCAGCCACATGTGCCAGCGTTCACTCAACCCAGAAGTGAAATAGATAGAAAGCTAGCCAGCTAGCTAACAGATAGCTGATTGATGGGCATCTAGACAGTTAGCTAACTAGGTACATAGTATATTGTTGCATTGACTGAAGCGTGTAAATGGGCAGAAGGAAAGACAGTGACGATTTTTACAGACAGCCAATATGCGCTTTCCACACTTCACTACTTTGCAGCCCAGTGGAACCGCAGGGGAATGACTACATCAACCAGGAAGACGGTTGAACATGCAGATTTATTGAGAGGCTTGTTGAAAGCTATCCTCCTGCCAAAAATTGTGGCTGTATGCAAATGTGTAGTGCACACAAGGGCTAAAGGCAGGATTACCTCGGGTAACACTCGAGCAGATGCAGACGCCAAAAAGGCTGCTCTGACCGCTTTTAATCTAGTGAGTCAAGCGAGGGCGGCCTGGTAGTCGAGTGAATAGCACACCGGCTTCACAGTGCAGAGGTCGCCGGTTCGCGTCCCGGTCCGGCCTCCCTGTGTGGACGTGTTGGATTCTAATTGTATCTCTTCTGGTTCGGAGTTTTATGATGAAATATCAGCAGGGACCATAGATGGTGAACAGAAAAGACTACTTTATTCTCGTAAACAATAGAAGAACATCTCTCGTCGGAGCGGGAAGCCAAGAGTGCAAAGCCCGCCCCTTTTACCTAGTTTTATCCACACAGCAGCGATGAGATTGTCTTATCAGCAACGGGAAGGGGGGTTGGGAGAACATTAGACTGGAAATGAATACTTGTTGCATCTTACTGTTCTACTAATAAGCTACATACATCCATATAGACTAAACTAAACATAAAATAACAGGATGTTTACAGATGTATATAAAAACACTATCATTCCCCCCTGTTGCACATTTAAACATCAGTACATACATTTCCAAAATGGTTTTCAAGTATGAACGTCATAACTAACGGCATAGGGAACCATTCTATACCATGGAGAAGGCGAAAAACCTCTGTCATAACTTTACTGCTGTGATATGCAACCTCTCCATTTGCGAGAGTCTTAAAGGTAAATCCAATTCAATCAAACTATTGACGAGGAAAATTCCTCCTCGACCCTCCCTTTTTGCGGGAGCAACCACATTCTGGCCATGGTTTACAATTCCAAGCTACAACACAGGGTCCCCTTCACACATTTGTTGATACAAAACCTTTGCGTGATTCACCTGAAAATTAGTTATCATAGAATTTAGCGTTGCTCGTAAGCATGGAATGATACAACCAATGACTAAGAAAATAAGTACAATCACGATCGTGATAGGCACAAACAATCTAAGCAAAGTCGTATACCAAGGGCCCCCGAAAAGCATGGCAAAGCTCCACGGGTGATCAGGCCGTCGATCTTTGGCCATAGCATCTCTGAGATCCCTGATAACAGACAAAGCATTAGTCATGTTTATGGAATTCTCTTCTTTGGGTATGTACGTACAACAAGTGTCACCCACCATAGCACAGACGCCCCCTTGTGGGGCTGTCAAAAGGTCAAAAACAATTCTATTTTGCAGCACCATTTGTCTAATTGCTGCAATTTCGGTGTTTAAAGCTGGCATTTACAAACACTTGAAATCTGTAATCAATTGTTTCAATTCGTAGCATGTTTTAGCCACTCCAATTTGTGGAAAAAGAGCGAACCTTACCTTACTACCCGTGCTATGTTGTTTGAATTGTTCTGGAACATCAGTTCCCCAGATTCAATCATGGGGCTTAAACGATATTCTTCTTTTCACATGATGGTGCACTGGACGACTGGTAACGATGAAAGTATTGTCAGTTACAGTAACAGGTGCACACAAACCGTAGGCTCGCGGAGAAATAAAAGAATATACTTTCAACCGCATAACCACCAACGATGTGAAGATACGGGCAAATCAGTGACATTAGTGTTTAGCGGTAGCACATATAAACATCTATCCTCATCTATAAAACCTTAGTTTTGACCTGTAGCGTACATTGCAACGCATACTGGTAATCGCAACCCGCTCTTGGTCATAACCTGATTTTCAGTTTCCAAAATGGTATCTAAACTTGTAACAATCTCTCCTCTCGAAGCATTACAAAGAACCAGAAAATGTTGATCAGGTCTATGCAAAGATATTAACAAATATGCAGCTCTAGCCATTCGCTCTCCGAATACTTTCGAATGCACGTGTTGTGTCACAGAATGAGGCATATAAGAGCATACAAAACAATTACTTTTCCTGTTTTTTTTATATACAGTTATATCGTTATATCGATATCGGATATATCGATAGTCCCGGTTATATCGATACTATTTCTATGCACGCACGGAGAAAATTACATGCAAACAGGGTCGGGTATATCGATAGTCCCGGTTATATCGATATTTTTTCGGACTCCCTTGAATATCGATAAAACGAGACTTTACTGTATATATACAGTAAAGTCTCGTTATATCGATATCGGATATATCGATAGTCCTGGTTATATCGATACTATTTCTATGCACGCACTGAGAAAATTACATGCAAACAGGGTCGGATATATCGATAGTCCCGGTTATATCGATATTTTTTCGGACTCCCTTGAATATCGATATAACGAGACTTTACTGTGTATATATATATATATATATATATATATATATATATATATATATATATATATATATATATATATATATATATATATATTGTCAGGTGCTTCCACCCAGGCTCACAGTCTGATGTGTGGTTTATGGTGGAAAGGCGATGTCACGACTGGTGATGCCACAGATGACATCATGCATATAGTTACGGAAAAACCAATGTGATGTTCACGAAACTCAGGACAGAGTCTCAAGTCCATGCATCCTGCAACGTTGTGGGTTACGATAGCAAGTTGGATATCTGTCATCGTGCCAGTTCCCAACCAGTTCCCCCGAGCTATCTTGAGGACAATTCATGCTGCTTCTTGGGCACAGCTGTCTCAAACCCATTTTGTGTTGGGCTTGGAATGGACCACAACAGAATCGCAACCAGTGGTCTAAGCCTTCCCCAACTGGACACGAGCGTACCAAGAATCATGAGGATAATCACTTCCATTTTGTCGTGCTTTGTTCACGCGGACGCTAAGGGGAAATGAAACTATTCCTGCAGCCTGTAGTGGCAAGCAGGCTACAGGATGTGCCATGTTTGGGCACTTATCTGACGTCGTTGGATATAATAGTGGAACTTCGCAGGCTGAAGGAGTGGGGGGCTTCACGTGTGTCATCTCGATTGCCCCCACGAGTCCGTACAGCAAGATGATGTGGAACAAACCCATGGCTAGTGAGTAGTTTGGCTCCGTCCGTCTTGCACCTGCTCAGGATCCGGTTGGTGAACGATCTTGCAATGGCTTTGATGCACCCAGGTGGATCTTTCGGCGATCTTGATGGCAGTTGGCATTGTGATCAGCACGGTGAATGGCCCCTCCGACTTTGGTGCAGACCAGGGCTTCCACTTGATTGCTTTGATCAGCACTGCGTCTCCGGGGCGCAGCCTCTGTTCCTGTGGAGGGAACAAAGAGGACTGCGGCAGTATACATGCTGACTGGACCTCTTTTGTTGTAAACATTTCACACAACCATTTTGCCAACAAAGCACCTGGATCTGATTCATTCTCTTGCCAGGGCACACCTTCCTAATGGGAGGATGAAAGGTCTGCCATGCAAGATCTCAAAGGCGTTAAGCCGTTCTGAGTGGGTGTTATTCTCATATATAATTTAACCAAAAACAGACATTCTGGCAATCTTGTATTGGTATATTTTTTCAATTAAATGTAAATCCGAACTAATGACGTGAATTTTTGTGCAACAGAATGGAGAAAAAAAACATTGCTCAAATTAATTACTGTAAACCATTTTTGTCGGGTTTTAAACAGTTCAATAAATGTGTGTGGGTCTGGCACATACGGAGCACGTGATTGTATGGATTTATTCATCTGTCGCAAATCATGCACCATTCTCCAAACCCCAGATTCAACTCTTTTAACAGGAAATATCGGTGTATTACACTCACAAGTTGGGTCTTCAATCAAAATACCAGCGTTCACCATATCCCGTATTACAGGAGTGATGCCAATAATAGCATCCTGTTTTAATGGATATTGTTTCAGTCTGGGTCGATAAGTTGTTTTAGGTAATACTTCAACTGGTTTTGCGGTTTTAAGTAAGCCCACATCTGTTTTTCCCAATGACCAAAGGGTGGCAGGGGCTTCTGGAAAGTCCTCAGCCACTAGAGTGGCCATTAGTCATGATTCTAATGAATCAACCTTTACTGGGTCTCCCATAGCGTCAACTACGAAGGACTCCAGAAGGTTAACTTTTCTGGGTTTGTACCCTTGTTCTGTTGGTATTAAAGCTATTTGTAGTTGCTGTAAAAGGTCTCTCCCCAACAAATTTATAGGACAATCTCCACTCAAGACCATAGTGACCTTGTATGGAGTTAGTCCCTCATCTCAGATTTTTATTGACTTAGAAATAGGTAACAATGTCACTTTCCCATCTGCTGATACCACAGAACGAAACATAATATATTTCAATGGCTGAAATTGCAAAGCACCAGAAAATTCACCGCTGCATCCATTTCTTACAATAAATGTCACATAGTGGAAACTTATTCGCCATGAATTCAGTATCCCGGTGGATTGGAGTTTTTTTAGAAAAGATTGCACCCATTGTCTCAATTCAACACAGTTCACCAACAATTTCTCCTGTTACCCCTTGTCCCATCAAAGCACCCGCTGTTAACTCGAACACAAAGAATACTCCCGCTGTGTCAACGTCTCCAACCAAGAGACACGCTCACATACACACACAATGAATGCACATACACACACGCACTCACACGCACACACAAACGGCTCAAATGGCTCCACACCCGACCCCCTTTGTTCAAGAACTTTCTCTTAGACAAAGAAACTTTTCAAGTTCACCACTCAGCAAAAATCATCCAAAATGAATGTATAAATATCACGGAGAATCTACGATCAATTGCAGCTGCAATTAAACAAAACAAGAACACATAATCCCCTGGGTCAAAATTAATAAAATTTTCAATTTTTCTTTCCCAGTCCTCGCGCAAAAATAAATTCCAGGAGTTCACCCCTCATGAATAATCTCTCCCTGGAATATTCCGGTCTTACTTTTCTTGAGCCGGCGCGCGGCATCAAACTCAGAGACCGGAAATGGCGTCTCTAGTCACGCGCAAAAACTTTTTACGCATCGGTTCAGATTAGAATTATCCACCCTGACCAATTGTAATCTGATTACAAACCGGAGATGCGCAGATTAACCGTGAACAGAATAACTTTTGGCCGTAAGAATTCCACAATACATCCAAATAAAATGGCTGCGTGCTGGCGTCACCCACCTGGTAAACTCGTGAACTCGTCCGTGTGGTCAAGACAGGATGAAGAGGAGAGCCCACCATGCCGAAGGGCAGAATCCTTCGGCTCTCGTGGTCAGTCAAAAGCAGGCCACGCCGAAGGAAGGGATCCTTCATCTCTCGTGGACAATCCACAAGCAGGCACCGCCAAAGGAAGGAGTCCTTCGTTTCTCGTGAACAGACACACGCAGGCAGGCACCCTCCGCTTGCTCCGGTCCTGAGACCCTTGGCACGGGTTTCTCGGCACCAATTTATGTTGGATTCTAATTCTTGTATCTCTTCTGGTTCGGAGTTCAAAGGAGTTTTATGATGAAATACCAGCGGGGACCATAGATGGTGAACAGAAAAGACTACTTTATTCTCGTAAACAATAGAAGAACATCTCTAGTCGGAGCGGGAAGCCAAGAGTGCAAAGCCTGCCCCTTTTACCTAGTTTTATCCACACAGCAGCGATGAGATTGTCCTATCAGCAACGGGAAGGGGGGTTGGGATAACATTAGACTGGAAATGAATACTTGTTGCATCTTTCTGATGCAACAACTTATCTACTAAGCTACATACATCCATATAGACTAAACTAAACATGAAATAACATAGTATGTTTACAGATGTGTATAAAAAAACTCTATCACCATGTTTACCGAGAAACATGTTTCCTATGGTGGCTCGGTTGAGCCATGGTAGGTCACATGTATCAATATAAGGGACGGTGTTTATAGCAGGAAAGGTATTTCATTTAAGCAGAGGTTTCAACTCATATGCAATATTATTTTTGTCGCAGTTGTTTAATATGCTGTAAACACAATCTACAGGGTAATATATGACCAAAAAGAGTAAAATTTCCACAGGTGTCACACCCCTTTGAAGTGGTCCACATGTATTTTATTGAACTAAGTGGTTCCTATAAATACTGTTTAGTGCTAATTGATTCATTTACTAAATGGGTGGAAATTGTGCCTTCAAAGAAATCAGAATCAGAATCATCTTTATTGCCAAGTATGTAGAACACACAAGGAATGTGTTTCCGGTAGAACACGCTGCACTAGTATCGTCGTCAAAAAAACTGCTAAGTGGCACTATACAGTTCTATCTTGGCTACTGTTGAAAGAGTTCAAAGAGTTATTGGCTTGGGGGAAGAAGCTGTTTAAATGTCTGCTGGATTTGGTGCGCATGGATCGGTAGCGTCTGCCTGAGGGGAGTAGCTGGAAAAGGTGGTGGGCAGGGTGCTGAGGGTCCAGTAGGGTTTCCGCGCCCTAGTTTGGATTCTTGCAGTGTGCAAGTCCTCGAGAGTGGGTAGGGCGGTGCCAATGATTTTTTACGCCGTCCTAACTGTCCGTTGAAGTCGGATTTTGTCCATTTTTGGGGCGGCCCCGAACCAAACGGTGATGGAAGAACACAGGATGGATTCGATGACAGCCGTGTAGAAATGTTGCAGCACCTCCTGTGGCAGGCCATGCTTCTTTAGCAGCCTCAGGAAGTACATTCTCTGTTGGGCCTTTTTCAGGATAGAGTTGGTGTTGACCTCCCACTTCATGTCCTGGGAGACTGTGATTCCCAGGAACTTGAAGGTCTCAACGGTTGACACAGGGCAGTTGGATAGTGTGAGGGGTAGCTGTGGTGATGGATGTTTCCTGAAGTCCATGATCATCTCAACTGTCTTGAGCGTGTTCAGCTCCAGGTTGTGACGGCTGCACCAGAGCTCCAGCTGCTCCACTTGTTGTCGGTACGCAGACTCGTCGCCGTCTTTGATGAGAACGATGACCGTGGTGTCGTCTGCGAACTTTATGAATTTGACAGCTGGGTGCATTGAGATGCAGTCGTTCGTGTAGAGAGAGAAGAGCAATGGAGAGAGGACGCATCCCTGCGGGGCTCCAGTGCTCGTGGTTCGTGTTGTGGATGATATATTTCCCAGTCTGACCTGCTGTGTCCGTCCTGTCAGGAAGCTGAGGGTCCACTGGCAGATCGTGGGGGACACACCAAGCTGGAGAAGCTTGGGGATGAGGAGTTCTGGGATGATGGTATTGAACGCAGAGCTGTAGTCCACAAACAGAATCCTTGCGTAGGTTCCTGTGTTGTCAAGGTGGTCGAGGATGTGGTGCAGTCCGATGTTGACTGCATCCTCCACAGACCTTTTTGCCCGGTAGGCAAACTGAAGAGGATCTAGCAGAGGTCCGGTGATGTTCTTTAGGTGGTTCAGCACGAGGCGTTCAAAGGACTTCATGACCACAGACGTCAGAGCAACAGGTCTATAGTCGTTCAATCCCGAGGGTGCTGGTTTCTTTGGAACTGGGACGATAGTAGACTGTTTGAAGCAGGATGGGACTTCACACTGCTCCATGGATCTGTTGAAGATTTGTGTGAAGACCGGAGCCAGCTGGTCAGCGCAGACTCTCAGGCAGGAGGGGGACACTCTGTCAGGTCCTGCAGCTTTCTTGATCTTCTGCTCTCGAAGAGCCGTCTAAGGTCCAGTTCGTGGATCTGTAGGGCAGAGGGCGGAGATACGGTAGTTTCTGGTAATGGTGGGCAGACTAGGGAAATGGGGGTGTCCTTTTCAAATCGGCAAAAGTATGTATTTAACTCAACAGCTATACCATTGTTGTACACTGCTTGGGGGGAAGGTAAACGATAATTTGTTATTGCTTTCAGGCCATTCCACACCGATGCAGAGTCGTTAGCGGAGAACTGTTTGTTAAGCCTCTCCGCATAACTTTTCTTTGCGATGTTAATTTCCTTCGTCAGCCTGTTTCGGGCGAGTTTGTAAACTGCTCGATTGCCGCTTTTAAATGCGGACTCTTTCTCTTTCCTAAGGTCCCTGAGTTTGGGAGTGAACCATGGCGTTTCGTTGTTTGGCCTCCTGTCGGGATGTGCTTGTCTCTAAGCATACGGCAATTACAGTAAAGTCTCGTTATATCGATATTCAAGGGAGTCCGAAAAAATATCGATATAACCGGGACTATCGATATATCCGATCCTGCGCCGAACTGCATTAAACAAAAGCCGCCAAAAGAGGGCAGCCAAGCGCCATATAAGAAACGGACAGCCAAGCGCCATATAAGAAACGGAGCTGGCCATTAGCTCCTTTTTTGGGTGAGAGATGTTCCCCCAATGTTGCCTCAAAATGGCACATATAATTCTTTAATGATTGTAAACATGTATGCTTTAATCTTCAGAACTACAGTGTATTTGAAACATATTCATAACTGGATGTGTAACAAGAAAGCATATTATCCGAATCTGAAGCCATTGTTTGGATTCACAAGCAATGCAAGACGTCTTGGCGTGAAGTCATTTTTATTTGCATTTGAATAAAAAGTGACATCGGCTGTCCTTTAATACACAGTATGTAATGTTAATAATTTTCAAAATCATCGCGCTTCAGCAGACAAAACAAGAAACATTGTTGCAAAAAACGATTGCATTCATATACAGTACAGTGGGCATGTACATAACACAACAGGTAAACTGCAACGCTTACATCTTACTGTATTATGTATACAATTTAAAAAAGTCATCAATCTTCTTCTGCTTCCCATTTTTACCTTTTAACACAAACACTTCAATCTCGTCTGCTACACACGAGCTAGCGTCTGAAAATGAAAATGGCTCTGCTACACGGGTGCTGGGCACGTAACCAAGTCACCTGACCAAGTCGCCCAATGGCGCGACTGATGGCGTGACACGTAACCAAGACACGTGACCAAGTTGACCAATGGCGCGACCGATGGCGTGTCACGTGACAAAGTCACACGGCCAAGTCGACCAATAGCGCGACCGATGGCGGCTCATGTGACCAAGTCGACCAATGGCGCGACCGATGGCGGCTCACGTAACAAGACACGTGACCAAGTTGACCAATGGCGCGACGGATATATCGATATAAACAACAAAAATGGCCGGCGGGGGATGAAAAGGAGCACCGTAATAACCGGATTATCGTAATAACCGGGTATCGTACTAAACGGTACTAATTATACATAAAAAGACTAGAAATGTGCAAGGGAAATGAAAATAGTATCGTAATAAGCGGTACTATCGATATAACCGATATCGATATAACGAGACTTTACTGTACCTAGCTGCTGCTGCTCCCTCCCGATATGGAACAGTACTACATGATTGCAACATCTAATATTTGATAATTTCCCGCGGCACACAGGGTTTAAAAAATACTTGTGTATTAATAATAAATCCACCAATAATTAATAATAAATAAAATAATAAATAAGTCCAAGATGGCGGATGGTAGGAACCCGTCTGCATGAGCTCTCATGAGCCTTGCTTTGGTGTTTTTGTCTTATTTTTGTTTTCTTTTGTCACTGTGTTATGCGTCGTGTGGAACGGATACGGATTATTTTTCAGCATTTTTAGCCACAACATTCGTCACACACTGAGCGGTTGTGCCTTTTCAGCAGCATGAATATGCCAGTACTCTTTTTGAATGGGAGGAATGTCACCGACATTTGACTGTCATCGTGAGACAGCTCTGGGGCGATTGTGATTTTTTTGCGCCTGCAGCATCTTCACGGCCTCGCTTTGTTCGAAAGGTCGGTGCTATTGGACAGTGTGCAGCTGAATGGGTGCATGGCTTGAGGAGCCTCTGATGAGAAGAAAGGAGTGTCAGCGCAGATGCATATGTGGAACTGTCGCGGCTTGGAATTCAAGCCAATTTAGGTGGGACAGGAGATGTGAGACAATGTCTTTTGGTCAATGAATGCTCAAGATTCGTGTTTGATTTCAACATTTAGCTTGTAGTAGACGTGCACCTTCCACCATGACGTCCGTGATCCACTGGTGAAAAGGATACTTCGATCCTTTCCTCTTTCATCTAGAACTGCCTCATGTAACACAGAGGGTACAGAAAGTGCTTAAGAATGTATGACTGTGTTTTTGTGTGTTGTCATATTATTTATTATTTATTTTTTTGTTGTTCTTTTGACTTTAAGATGCCGCCGCAAGAGTGGCTGCTTCACAGCAGCTCCTGTACTATGTTTTTTACTTATTTCTTTCTTCATCTCCTTTCATAACTTTGCTGCTGTGAAATGTACATTTCTCCCCTTCGAGACTAATAAACAATCCAAATCCAATCCTATTGTTTGATTCTCCCAAGATGGAGTCTTGAGCCAGTGTAAAGAGAGCTTTAGCCCAATCTTTCGAGTTAAGACACATTTCTTTTAATGAAAATTATCCCGCAGCACACCAGTACCTGAAAATGTGCAGAAACGGTTATGTTAACTTATTCAAGCCATTCCCAAATTATTCTCAAATTTATTCAGGAATTGAAAACTGTGACATGGAGTGCCATTCCCGAATTTGTTCAGATTTTTTTTTTTTCTTGCAGGGAATGGAACGGGATTACCATCAGCATTACTTATCGCTGTGGCACTGTTATTGTTGTGGAGCAAAGAGTGTAGTGTAGTGGAACGTAACGTGTAGTGGAAGAAAGTGAGAAAGGCAGCAGGTCCGGACAACATCAGTTCCTGACTCCTCAGGACCTGCTCCGACCAGCTGTGTGTCATTGTCCAGCACATGTTCAACCTCAGCATGAGGCTGGGCAGAGTTTCACAGCTGTGGAAAATGTCATGCCTGGTCCCAGTGCCTAAAATCGCCCACCCAAAGGAGCTCAACAGCTACAAACCCGTGGCGCTGACGTCTCACCTGATGAAGACGCTAGAGATACTCGTCCTCACCCACGTGCGACCGCTGGCAAGTTCATCACTGAACCCACTACAGTTTGCCTACCAGCCCAGCATCGGTGTGGAGGATGCCATCATCTACCTTCTCCACTCGGCGATGCTGCACCTGGAGACTGCTGGGAGCACAGTAGGGATCATGTTCTTCTTTTTTTCCAATGCCCTCGACACCATCAAGCCCAATCTACTGGGGTACAATTTGCGGCATGTGGACCACCGCCCTGTCGTGCAGACGTATTAGAGACCATGAGGAGGACGTGGTAGGGAACATGAGGGGGGATGTGTGGGTGTGGTTTGTGTATAAACGAACAGGTATGTGCTTTATGCAAAACATTGCTGTTTTAACAACCCTAAAAATGGCAGAGACATGGTTATGAAGCTACGCCGAGGAACATGGGAATCGAGCCGCTGTGACATAATACGTGGACATAAGGCAAGTTGGCCGGAGTTGGAGGAAAGATTCGAGCAATGGATCGGCGAGCTAAGAGCGAGCGGAAGGAGCGTTTAGACTGTCACAATCCCACTCAGAGCAGTAACGCTAGCGGAAGAAATGAAAATTGAACGTTTCCAAGGAGGTCCGTCTTGGTGCTGGCGTTTTATGAAACTGTGCCATTTTTCCATCCGGACCAGGACTACGGTAGCGCAGCAACGGCCGGCGAATTTTTCTGAAAAGCTGGCGAAAAGGCTTTGTTTCCTGTTGTGCTTGGCTGCTATGCTAATGGAGAGAAACTCCCGCCGATTGTGATTTTTTAAAAGAAAGACTTTGCCTAAAGAGACATTTCCAGAAGGCGTCATTATTAAGGCAAACGAAAAGGGCTGGATGTTACGCCACAGTTTGCCAATGGATTGTGGATGCTTGGGCTAACGTGTCTGCTGGCACGGTGGTTCGAGCTCTCGGAAAAGTCGGTACCGGTAATGTGCTCTTTTTTACCATGTCGACGCCTATTGAGTGATGATTCCAAAATGTTATTACTTTGTAATTAATAAATAAAGCACTACCAAACTCAGTTTTGCTCCCGATCTGGTTTTTTTTAAATACACACACTTGTATGCCTGTGTGTTGTTGTGAGGCGGACGTACGTATGGCAGTAGAGGATATGTATCGGTATATAAAACTTGCGCCCTATCAGCCGGTGCGCTCAATGTGTAAGTTAAATACAGAAATGGCACACATAAATGAGACTGCGCCTTATCACACGGTGCACCCTTTGATCGTGAAAATACGGTACTCAGCCGTCCACCATGGGATTGTCTGCTGGTCAGGCAGTATCACTACCCGGAACAGAAAAAGACTGGAGCGCCTGGTCAAGAGGGCCAGAGGGCTGTGGACTGAAAATTTCCCCATTGTGGGACTGTTAAAGGCTTTCTGATTCTGATACTGAAAGAGTAATGTCAATGCCGTGATTAGCTGCATAGCACCATTTTATCGTGTCATATTCAGTGGTGGCGGGCATGCCATTCCCTGCTGTAGCACATCTGCTGCCAATCATTTAATTACTTCACTAGGTATTTAAGGACCGTTGTGAAAACACCAAACAGAACTTGATTTTGTGGTCTTCAAGGGAACTAAAGCGTTTGCATCAGAATAATGGGGCCTGATAGCCACATGCCAACTTTGTCAATAAAGAAAGAAAGAAAGAAAGAAAGAAAGAAAGAAAGAAAGAAAGAAAGAAAGAAAGAAAGAAAGAAAGAAAGAAAGAAAGAAAGAAAGAAAGAAAGAAAAACTGTCGTTTTTGTGGCATATGTTTGCCAGTGAATTGTGTGCCTTGCCATTGCTCTTATGTAGGTGTTGTACGGGGTGACCCAAAAAGATGCGTACCCATGAACATTTCAATTGTGGGTTTGATTAAAAAGCTATTTATTTCAAATTACAACCACACAGTATTCAGTTTACGGAAGACCATTTCCTGAGTTTCAGATTCCAAATGGCCACAATTTCGTTGCAAGCAAACCGATACTCGTCTGACAAAGTTGTCAATCACTTTTACACACTCCTCTTTCGGGTGGGTGACCCAAAAAGATGCGTCCTACTGAGTCACTCACTGCAGCGTTTTCTCCCGAAAAGAGGAGAATAGCTTTTTAATCAAGGCCACAATTGAAATTTTCATGGGTACGCATCTTTTTGCGTCACCCTGTATTTCTCAATCTTGTAATTGTCACAGTTTATCTTCTTACTCTCAGTCCGATATTTTTGTTGTTGAGATCTTCAGCACTTTGCAATGCATTTGGGAGAATAAAGACTCGAGATGGTCCTTCTTGTTTAGGTCGTACAAGTAGGATGTTTATTTGCCAGAGGACAGAGAGCAACCGCTTCTCTCCGCATTGTACAAGAAGTCACTCAAACACACTGGCTTTGATCGCTGTGAAAGAATGGTATGTCGCGTTTTGCCTGGGTTGCCAGATGCGCTCAATATTACAGCCTTGCACAAAATGAGGATGCAAAATAACTGTTTCTTAACATTTGTAATTATGTTTTGGTTTTGTTCATTGCTCTGTGTCTTCTGCCATTACCACTAGTTGGTGTGTAGACTGCGAGCTTAATAATCTTCCAATAAAAAACACGAAGATTAGAATCCACCGTTTTGTATTTTTAAGGAAGTCTTTCTTGTAAAACTGCATCCAAACAGAAAAAGAATATGAATGTTGCACAGCATCCAATTATCCATATAAAATTACATTAATGAAACAGTCCTATTCTCTAGCAAATCAATATTGCGCTTTCCACCAACTGTAGCCCCAACAGGAAATGAACGGCCAAAAAAACAGAATATGTATTTAATTTTATCGGCGAGCCATATGCAATCATCAAAAGAGCCATATATGGCTAGCGAGCCATAGGTTCCCGACCCCTGCTCTAGCTCAGTCAATAATTCTATGGAAAGCATGTAAAATGCTTAACTGACGAAATATTGATGTAGGCTTATAAATAACTTGCACAACAAACAATAAAATGTATAATAGTGGAAATGTACTTACAGATTGTGCCTGAACAAGTCGGTAACCTTTTTGACTAAGAGAGCCATAAAATGAAAATATTTAGAAATGTTTTTCAGTGAGAGCCACACACACGGGCGTGCGCGCGCACAAACACGCGCAGTCACTTTTCAACAAAATATCAGAATGTATTATTTAAAATAACTTTGTGATAGTACTCACCGTTAACATGAATGGTTTTCCGTTCCTCATGATTGGTAAAAATCCAGGCAAACGATCGGAATGAAATTCAACTTGCCGGAGGCGAAGTTACTACTCGCTAGCCTGCACACGGCTCATAGGCTTCCACACTTTCTATCTGCAATATACTTCTCGCAGAAGTATGTTGATGCTAACGTTAACATTGGGCTTGTTAAAATGTCACTGACATTCAACTGTTTCATCGATGATATTGTTTCATTGCAAATTAGAATCAGAACATATTCTCTCCTCAAAGGCTAATGCTCCGGTGCATTCAAGCTGAAGTGCACTCGTTGGGCTCATTTAAAAGGGTGTTTACCTGTTTCTACATGGCGGCCGGTATCATCCAATCAAAATGGCGCTTTTGGCCTACCTAGGTCAGCGTCATCGAATCAAAATTGCGCTTTTCACCAACTGCAGCCCCAACAGGAAATGAACGGCAAAAAAATGAGAATATGTATTTAGTTTTATCGGCGAGCCAATTGTTATCATCAAAAGAGCCATATATGGCTAACGAGCCATAGGTTCCCGACCCCTGCTCTAGCTCATTCAACGATTCTATGGAAAGCATGTGAAATGCTTAACTGACAAAATATTGATGTAGGCTTATAAATAACTTGCACAACAAACAATAAAATGTATAATAGTGGAAATGTACTTACAGATTGTGCCTGAACAAGTCAAAAGAAAGAGGATGGACATGGATGTAATCACACCCCTCAACAGTTAGATTTCAAAATGGCTACTCCACAACGTTTTTGAGTGGTTTTAATTATTTCTACCACGAGGGGGCACTGTACTGCATTGTAACGTAATTAGTGGGGGCAGAACACTCCCCGCCTGGCATCTATAGGATGACAAACCAACAGAAATAATAACAAACATCATCAAAATGTAAGTAGCAATATACTATCTTCTTCACAGCGACCAATTTTCCCATGGTTTAACGGTGGTGATGCCCACAATGCCCATGGACCCCTCCCATATCTTGATGTACTGGTGTACAGGTGTGTGGGTCGCCGAGATTCACCAGCATCTGTAGAGCCACCCGGAACTGCTCGTGGGACACCCTCTGCGGCTCTCTCTGAGGGGAGCGGGTATCGGGCGTACAGTAGCTGCTGACAGCCAGCCTCAAGCACATTTCCAAATGTTCATCATTCATGGTGGAACGGTATTTGGACTTAATGATCTTCATGTAGGAAAAGGCTGACTCACATAAATCAGTGGAGCCGAATAATGCAGTCAAGGAGGTAGCACATTTCCTCATGTTGGGGTACTTTTCCTGTGTGAGTAAGTTACAGAACTGCCCATGAGCACTGGACTGCAGCAGTGAGAACACTCACAATCTCCGATGTCTTTCCACATTTGCTGGGTTAAATCCTCAGCCATGGCTTCACAGCGCAGACAGCTGCAGAGCTTTGATTGAAGATAATATCTCTGCCTTATTTTTAAAGTCTCAACGAATGCTTCTTTTACCATCTCTTGGAAGGACTTATTGTTTTTAACGATGGCGTGACTCACCCGGAAAAATGCTTCGTTTGGCGGCTTTCGCTTTTGAAGTATGTTGAGTGAAAAATGACTGCTGTCCGGACAACTGGGATTTTAGTTCGTCCACTGTTCTTTTTCTCAGCTGGCTTTTCGGCGGGAAGTCAATGTCGTATTTTCCATGAACAGTCCGAAAATGCCGCTCCACATTTTCCCATTCCGTATGAAAGTAATATGTTTTACCCCCTTACTTTATCCAGGTTTCTCATTCATTTTGATCACCATATCACCAAGGGCTTAAAATCTGGGGTAATTCGCTGACTTGCTTGTAAATTTTGCTGCGTTTAGCGCCGTTGTTTACGCATGCACGGCGACCTAAAGGTAAAAATTCAGTTGTCATCTGAATGGTTGCCCTGTATGTCAATCAAGTGACGGGACGTTTAATAGGCTGATAAATGTTTTTTTTTTTTTTTTTACTGTCACGCTGCGATCGACCAGTACTACATCCGCGATTGACGTAATGAGCACCCCTGATGTAACGGAAGGCAGGATATGACGTATCAGGAAGTCCAAAACGTAAACAAACGATGCAAAAGCTGTTTAAAAATGTTTGAATAGTGAATTACCTGCTCTAGCTCAGTCAATTATTCTATGGAAAGCATGTAAAATGCTTAACTGACGAAATATTGATGTAGGCTTATAAATAACTTGCACAACAAACCCCCTGACGAACATATCTAACATCGGTGCAAATGAATGGAAAGAAGAAGAAAAAAAAAAGAAAATCACAAAATAAAACAATTACAATCGAAACAATCTCAAATTAAAGTCATGTCATTCGCTACAACAGTCAAATCTTCATGGCATCCTGGATGGTGATCACCAGGACGACGAGGGGGAACGAAATAGTTTGTAGCATTTGTCGCAAGCAGACCCCGGGGTGTGATACAGATGAGCTGGTGACTGGGAAAAGGGTGTGGTCTGTCGACGCGGCTCCAGTGACATGCATCGGGAATCTCCTTGACGAACGATTTCTTCGCAAAGCCAGTGAAGCTTGTGGCTGCTAGACGGCTAGCTGCTCCACAACCGGTCCATCCCACGTTGGTGTGGACCACGTCATTCTCTTCAGACCGCAGCTCCGTCCTGTGGAGAACAAAAGGAGACTTGTGCCAGGTCACATGTCGACAGGATGGTTTCATTCTACACAACACATTTTCTGGGTGTTTCTCTCCCTATCCAAGTCTGTCTCCTCGTTAAGGCTCTGCAATGCAGAAATCATTGGTAGATGTTAGTTGGATAGTAAATGTTAGTGGTTAGTGAGTCTGCATTTCTTGGAGGGCACAAACCTTCTTGGGGAACGACGTTGCAGCCAACATCACTCATTACCAAAAGTGAAAATTTTGGTATTGGAGATTTGAGCTATTTATCGTCACTCCCCCTGTTGAGACATGAAAAGTCTAAATTCGCCAACTGGGAACGTGTTTGCGTGGAAAACACGACCAATTCTGCATATGTATCAAGTTGCAAAACACCAATTGCCAATCACTTCTCTTAAATTTGGAGGCCAAATTTCGGCATGTCTCTCAACATCTGCATGGACACCGATTCATGTTGCATTTACCACAAACATTTTGTACGTTGAGCACAGCTTCTCCTGCTGTTACTCCTCTGCTGGCACCCAAGCAAATCATATCTGCAAATTTTGTGTGGGGCAGACATTTGCATGTCGCCACATTGTTTGGGTGGACTTCTACCATATTTAGCACGAGTTGACATGGTCAGCAAACATGGCAATCTGCGTAAATGGTCATTATACTCGCCTTTTGTCATTCAGTCGGAGGGCACCGTTGACAGTCAGTCTCGCTTCTGCATAGGACATCCAGGTTCATCTCCGCTTACCCTGGCATGGATTCCCTAGGAGTTCTTCCCTTCTGAAGAATCTCCTTCACCCAATTCTGAAAGAAGCTGGTTAGCGTGGAAACCCCTTACAATATAATATCCGATTCCGCCTGAATCTCTGACTCACACCGGTGCCCACTCAACTCATCTGCCAATTTCACTCTTACCAACCTGAACGGCGAGAAATTCCCATAATGTGCACTGCAGTCAATTACTTTAATGTGCACTGCATTCAATTCACAATAATAATAATTCATAATCAAATCAATCTCAACAGGTTACCCTGCCTTTTTAGTCGTAACTATAAACTACTTTTGAACTGACAAATGTCATCACCGTACGCCAGGGTGACTCGCGGGCCGCATTGGGTTCTAAAATTTGACAGAGGGGCTGGGCCAGGAGCATTTGGAGGGAGTGTTTGGGCCGGAAATACTCTGAACAAGTTATGTCCATAATTTATGAAATCACTTCAAATGACTTCGACTGAGCGTATTTTACAAAGATTCCACAGCATATAGCTATAGTTTACGTTTTCAGACTTGCGCTGAATATTCATGAAGTCTTGATGACGATCCCCATGTGACGTCACGTTTGGACCGCCCCTGACCGAGAAAGCGACATAAAATGCATTTAGGGTACTTTGTTTGGTCTGAAAACTTCGTGTTGATCCGTGTTGATGGCGAGAGGAAAACACATAAATAACGCCATGGTGAATCGTTGTGTGTTGCACCAAGACAACTATTTGATATTCGCTGACACAAATTCCCAGCTGACAAATCAGTCCATTTCCAACGGAGCTTGGGCGCAATCTTCTGCATTTTCTGGGTGCTACATTGCTGTCCCTGACGTCTCGAATTGATATGGGAGGACTCCTTGAATCAATTGCACACATTTATGCTTTCCTCTTCAGAACTATTTGAATCATATTCATAACTGGATGAGTAACAAGAAAACAACTTCTCCGAATCTGAAGTCATTTTTATTGGTGTTTTTCATTTAACTAAAAATATCAGCCTGCCTGATTTGGGTATTTTAGATAAAACGTTTTTCTGATGTCAGTGGGAAACAAAAACAAAAAATGGTGCCGGTTGTCCTTTAAATGTAGTATGTACAAACCTCTTAGCACAGTAAGAACACTACAACCCAATTTATTAACTGTCTTTCAAATGTGAAAAATATCCCTGATCAGTTAATAAATTTGTCTCAAGGAATATGGCGTTTACATACTATTTCGCAGATACTTGGAGGAGGAAATGGAAGTAGATTAAAATAACATGCACTGTGATTTATCAAGATTGCGTCTGTTTTTAATAAGTTTCCATCGAAGGGGCAAAGTTAAAGAAATCAACATTTATTGAAAAATGGAATCACTTTCAACATTCAAAACATATTATTACACAACGAAATATTCAAGCTCAATAATACCTACTTGTGTTAAATTCCGCCAAATCATAGATGGTTTGTCCTGACCGCGCGCTCAACAAACTCCTCACTGACGCCCACGTCTTCACGCGCAACAGTACACGTGTACGTCGCCGAGCACACAAATATAGACTACCTGCAGTTGAAATTTGCATACTCGGCACGGCAGCCAATCAGAAGCATGCTTCTTTCTTCCGGACTTTGGCTAGCGTTATAAAGTCGTGCAATTGCATGTCATTTTCCAAAATAGATGCACAGAGCCTCAGCCCAGAAGAACGATTCAAAAGAAGCTAACAACATATGTGACGCTACAAAACGTAAATTTACATTAAACCGTGACTGTAAAGTGTACGTGAGACTTATGAAAGGGGCTTAATGTCTCGTAGGAAGCAATGCAAACGTTGCATTGTGCACCGCAATGACAATCGACTACTTCAGCAAAATCTACAGCCATGCACATTTACCTTAAATTAAGCAAGGTACCATTTGATTTTTAAAAGAACTTTATACTTTGTGACAATGTTTTTATCATGTAATTAGTTGTGTCATTGTGCTTCAAGTTGTGAAAAATGGGGCAGGCAACTTTTCAGTTATCTTCCCTGTTGTTCGCTAACTTTTTGTCATGAGTTTTAGACACTGTTTTACTATAATTTGGGCAAATTCGGCGTGCCGGATTAAAAAGCCTAACGGGCCGTATGTGGCCCGCGGGCCGTAGTTTGCCCATGTCTGGTCTAGCATCACAGGATGGGTGGATGCAACTGGCTTGTGCATCTCACAGTTCATTAAAATTGAATTTCTCAACAATCATCCTAGCTCTGTTTGCGAATTGTTGCGACTCACATCATCTGTATTAAAAGCATAATGAAGTTAGTCATCATATGTTGCAAATCAACCTTCTACTCTTCAAATTAATTTATCCGCTTGGAAACTAATAAAGGTGAATCCGATCAGAATCAGAATCATCTTTATTGCCAAGTATGTAGAACACACAAGGAATTTGTTTCCGGTAGAACACGCTGCACTAGTATCGTCGTCAAAAAAAAAAAAAACTGCTAAGTGGCACTATACAGTTCCATTTTGGAATCAGTTTCCATTTTCAAATCCAATTTGTTATCGTCATCACATTCAATATGTGTATCGTATATATGAATCAAATCATCTGTTCTTTGACTTCAGGGGAATGACAATTGTCAGGTCAAAACAAGTGTAATGATCATGTCACAATCATTATTTTAATAAATCCATAAACTTTTCTTTTATGAAAAGTCCCACGATATCAACTGGTGAATCTTTATTAAGTAATTAATCACCAGCAAATCTAGCCACATTTACCTAGCCAATTTCCCTATTGTGGGACTACTAAAGGATTTCTGATTCTGTATAGCCAATTCCATCCGATTCGAGATAAATGTTCCTGTCATTTAGTCTCATTTTCCTGACTATTTTATTTACTTTTTCCAATTGAGCTGTCATTTACGAGAGGTCAACACAGTGGAATGTGATGGGGGTCCCAGAATTGCCTCAATGTGTTAAACCCCTCTGATAGGACTATTTATATATGCACATTCTAAAATATTCAACGTTTATTATAAACAACTCATTTATGTGTCTAAGTTTAGTCTACGTTGTTATATATATATATATATATATATATATACAGTGAGCCCTCAACTTACAAACACCTCAATTTACAAACTTTTTGTCTTACAAACGTCAAATTTATGAAAATTAAACCTTATAATAAGCACTATTTTGATAATACACACCCACCACGGCTGGCGGTGTGATCTTCGGCGGAAGCACACGACCGAACAGCACCAGAGGTTAAGTTACCAACAGTCCTTATGGAAGGTGACTCTCCTTCCATAAGCCATGAACGACCACAAAAAAAGGTAAATAAAACTATTTTACAGCACAGTTTATTTCTTTAATTACAGTCGTCATGTAATGCGCCTCTCTTTCCAAACAGCAATTCTCTTTGACCTTCGACCTCCAACGCCATTCCATCAAGCCATAAATGACCATCACAAATGTAAATAAAGTGACTTTATGATACAATGCAGTGTATTTCTTTCATTACAATACAATAGCACATTTGTTATACATAGAATACGGTATGTTGTGTGTAGTTTTAAGGCTTATTGAGTTGAAAAGTATATTTTATGGAAACCCGGGAACGGATTATTCCCATTTTAATGGTTTCCTATGGGAAATTTTTTTTTTGAGATACACACTTCGCCTTACACACTCTGTCTGGGAACCAATTAAGTTCGTAAGTTGAGGCCTCACTGTATATAAATCCTCGTCTCACCCCTCATGGGTGGTGTCTGTCCCCCATTTTTAGCTCGGGTCCTCTACCAGAGGCCAGGAAGCTTGAGGGTTCTGCGCAGTATCCGTGCTGTTGCCAGCACTGCGCTTTTCTGGACCGAGATATTCTATGTTGTTCCCGGAATGTGTTGCAACCACTCGTCGAGTTTGGGGGTCACTGCTCCGAGTGCTCCGACCAACACAGGCACGACTGTCACCTTTACCTTCCAGGTTTTCTCCAGCTCCTCTCTGAGCCCTTGGTATTTCTCGATTTTCTCATGTTCCTTCTTTCTGATGTTTCCATCACTCGGGACCGCTACATCCACGACAACGGCTTTCTTTTCCCCTTTATCTATGACCACGATATCTGGTTGGTTGGCCATTACCATCTTGTCGGTCTGTATCTGGAAGTCCCACAGGATCTTTGCTCGGTCATTCTCCACCACCTTGGGAGATGATTCCCATTTTGACCTTGGGGTTTCCAGTCCATACTCCGCACAGATGTTTCGGTAGACTATGCCAGCCACCTGGTTATGTCGCTCGATGTAGGCTTTCCCTGCCAGCATCTTACACCCTGCAGTTGTGTTGGATTGTCTCAGGTGCCTCTTTGCACAACCTACACCTTGGGTCTTGCCTGGTGTGGTATATCCCTGCCTCTATGGCTCTGGTGTTCAGGGCCTGCTCTTGAGCAGCTAGGATGAGTGCCTCTGTGCTGTCCTTTAGGCCAGCCCTCTCTAGCCACTGATCCGAATTCTTGAGATCAGCCACTTCAGTTATGGTTCGGTGGTACATCCTGTGAAGGGGTTTTTCCTCCCATGGTTGTCCGTCTTCCAGCACCTCATCCTCCGTTCTCCATTGTCTGAGACATTCTCTGAGTGCATCATCCATTGGAGCCTTCTCTTAGATGTATTCATGGAGCTTGTATGTTTCATCCTGGACAGTGGCTCTCACACTCACTAGTCCCTCCTTCCTTATGGCTTGTGTACAGTCTCAGGGTGCTGGACTTGGGATGGAACCCTCCATGCATGGTGTGGAGTTTTCGGGTCTTAACATCTGTGGTCTGAATCTCTTCCTTTGGCCACCTTATTATTCATGCAGGGTATCTGATCACTGGCAGGGCATAGCTGTTTATTGCCCGGGTCTTGTTCTTGCCTTTGAGCTGGCTTCTGAGGACTTGCCTCACCCGCTGGAGGTATTTGGTCATAGCCGCTGTCCTTGTTGCTAGTTCGAGGTTGCCATTGGCCTGTGGCATACCAAGGTACTTGTAGCTGTTTTCAATGTCTGATATTGTTCCTTCAGGGAGTGAGACCCCTTCTGTGTGGATTACCTTGCCCCTCTTAGTCACCATCCGACTATATTTATCCAGCCCAAATGACATCCTGATATCACTGCTGTAGATCCTGGTTGTGTGGATCAGGGAGTCTATGTCCCTTTCGCTCTTAGCATACAGCTTTATGTCATCCATGCAGAGGAGGTGACTGATTGTAGCTCCATTTCTGAGGCGGTATCCATAGCCTGTCTTGGCGATTATGTGGCTGAGGGGGTTCAGTCCTATGGAGAACAGCAGTGGGGACAGTGCATCACCTTGGTATATGCCACGTTTGATGGACACTTGAGTTAGTGGCTTGCCATTGGCTTCAAGTGTGGTTTTCCACATCCTCATCGAGTTTGTAACGAAGGCTCTCAGAGTCCTGTTGACCTTATACAACTCCAAGCATTCAGTGATCCATGTGTGTGGCATCGAGTCATATGCTTTCTTGTAATCAATCCAGGCTGTGGACATGTTGGTATGTCGGGACCCGCAGTCTTGTGCGACTGTTCTGTCAACCAGCGGCTGATGTTTGGCACCTCTCGTATCTCTACCTTTGTGTGCTTTAATCATGTATTGATCCATGTGTCCACTTATCTTAGCCGCAATGATGCCTGACATGAGTGTCCATGTTGTGGAGAGACAGGTTATTGGCCGATAGTTGGAAGGAACTGCACCCTTTGAGGAATCCTTCATGATCAGGATTGTTCGCCCTTCGGTTAGCCATCCAGGTTGAGTCCCATCCATCATCAACTGGTTCATTTGTGCTGCTAGGCGCTCATGGAGTGCTGTGAGTTTCTTTAGCCAGTAGGTCTGGACCATATCCGGGCCTGGTGCCGTCCAGTTTTTCATACCTGAGACTCTGTTCAGGGAGGTTGCTGTGCTCCTCTTTCAGAGTCACCAGCCATTGTGCACTGCTGTTATGTGCGACCTCCTTCTCCCATATGCCTTTCCAGTATCTTTCAGTTTCCAGCCTTGGAGGGTCGGCTCTGCTGTTAGAACCCTGCCATTGAGCATACACTTTCGCAGCTTGTGTTGCGAACAGCCTGTTTATTCTTCTGGTCTCATTCTCTTTCGTGTACCTCTTTAGGCGACTGGACAAGGCCTGGAGCCTTTGTTTGGCAGTTTCGAGTGCTTCAGGTATGGTTATCTGCGTGTACCTCTTGGGTATTGGACTTTTATTCATACCTCTCTGGGTCTCCGTCAATTGACTCGCATCTTTCCGAGCCGCCTTGATCTTAGCCTCCAACCATCTTTTCCATGGTGGATAATGAATCTGGCCCTCACGGTTGCTCTTGTAGCCAAGCATCTCGAGGATCACTGATGCTGAAGTGTATATCAGCTCATTGGTTTCCGTGATCGTTCCGGTCGGGATCGTTCTCAGTGCTGCATTCACAGTTTCCATGAGACTTTCAGGTGGTACTTCACATAGCCGTTGTCATCGGTTTCTTAGTTGCCCAGTATTCATTCTTGCCCTGATCTTATCTCTCAGGTCAGTTGCTGTTTCGCTCAGCATTTCATTCATTGGGGCTGGCTTCCCAATCTCATCATTCATTGGGGCTTGCCTCCCAAACTCGGGTTGAACCTCTTCCTCTGATGGGGCAGCCTGTGGCCCTTCACCTCGGAATTTGTGTTGTACCTCATCAATCTCAAGTTGTGATAGCAATTGCCGTTTGTGGATATTGGAACACTGAGCTACTAGTTGTTTCCTGGTCAACCGTGACTGTGGGTTTCGAAGTAACCATTCAGCCCCCATTCTCCGCATGTAACCCCTCTGACTAGGGTTGCTTGAGTAGTAGCATTCCAACAGAGCCATGTTATCGCATCTCGTCCATGTCCGCTTTGTTCCAGTAGCCCATTTTTCATCAAGGTTCCGCATCATCAAGGCTCTGGTTGGCCGGGCGACGATTTATGTCATTCGATTTATTATAGGTCGGCATTAGCGTGAAGGGTCTTGCCCAAGGACCCACACTGGATGATGTTTTGTGCTCATTTTCTCTGCCACAAGTGGGATTCGAACCCTTGTCTCCCGTATGCCAAACCGATGCCTTATCAACTGATATATATATAACAATCTATATATATATATATATATATATATATATATATATATATATATATATATATATATATATATATATATATATATATAGTCAAGTCTCGTTATATCGATATCGGATATATCGATAGTCCCGGTTATATCGATATTTTTTCGGACTCCCTTGAATATCGATATAACGAGACTTTACTGTATATATATATATATGTGGCTGGGACGCCTAACCCCATCATAGATCAAACATACCTGCCCACTGCCATATATTGTTATTTATATATATATATATATATATATATATATATATATATATATATATATATATGCCCATGCCAATAAATATATATATATATATATATATATATATATATATATATATATATATATATATATATATATATATATATATATATATATACGACATTGCGCAACTCTACTTCACAAACTCACGTGCAAGTCATCTTCACCACCCCCCTCTCCAGTGAAGATGGTCATCTCTTTTCCAAAGAGGACGAACACCATATACAGTGGTACCTCGGTTCTCTACCACAATTCGTTCCAGGACCCTGTTCGAAAAGCGATTTTTTCGAACACCGAAACCGTCTCTTTGCTCCTGTAACAGGGGGGGGGGGGCTGCCTCTTCCGGCCGTTCTCCACCTGCTGTCAATTCTCTAATCTCGGACACGGGGCATTTATACGGTTCGCGATCACCTCGCCAATGCCGGATGATTGACTCACCTCGCCACCGTACCTGGACTCTTCCTTTGATGCGCGAGTGTATCCGGTCCGAGGTATTTTCCCTGCGTCCCGTAAATTTATGTCATCTTCCGGGATTGCGTAATTTTGCACCCTCTTGTGCCATTTGCTTTTTGCCGTAGTAAGCGGGTCGGATCACCCCCTGCGTTTTCTTTTATTTGTGAATAACCATCCTGCTTGGTTAGTACGTGTCTTTTTTGGGATCCCAAACATTCCACTACGCTCCGACGACTCAGCTGCCGTCACTCTCGCTCGGAACGTGACAGCTACGGATGACTCGGCTACAGGATGTTCTTTTCTCTTCAAATATCTATCCAATGACACTTGCTCTCACTCCCACGGTCACATCACTAGATTTCTCAGCCTCCTTATTCTTTAATATCGTACTGATCGTAGATTTCGCCATGCTGTATTCCCCCGCCAGATCAGACACTCGCACACCTCCTTCATATTTTGCGATTATTTCTTTCTTAAATGCAATAGTTGTACACACTACTTTTCTTTTGTCACTTTAAGCAGCACTTACTTTCTTTGGAGGCATGATTAGGGGCTAAAACTCTTCGTACACCTATATTAAACGCTAGAGCAAAACGCAGCACGTCCGCTAGCGACAACGGTTGGTCACGAACAGAGCGATACACCCGTGTGCCGCTCAGCTCGCCACACTTGCGTACGCACTCACGCGTCGTATTGGCGTTCGAACACCGATTGATGTTCAAACGCCGAAGCAAAAATATCTCGAATATTTTGTTCGAACACCGATTTGTTCGAACTGTGAGGCGTTCGAGAACCGAGGTACCACTGTATATATATATATATATATATATATATATATATATATATATATATATATATATATATATATATATATATATATATATATATAAAAATCCTCGTCTCACCCACCATGGGTGGTGTCTGTCCCCCATTTTAGCTCGGGTCCAGGAAGCTTGAGGGTTCTGCGCAGTATCCGTGCTGTTCCCAGCACTGCGCTTTTCTGGACCGAGATATCCGATGTTGTTCCCGGGATCTGTTGCAACCACTCGTCGAGTTTGGGGGTCACTGCCCCGAGTGCTCCGACCACCATAGGCACGACTGTCACCTATATATATATATATATATATATATATATATATATATATATATATATATATATATATATATATATATATATGTGTGTGATATCATGAGAGGCTAGCTCTCAGCGGGACGGGACAAGAAGTGCAATGGACGACAGGTTTGGATACAAACAAAAGGTTTTAATCAAGGGTTCCAGGGGGAATTCACAAGCAACAAAGGTTTGAATAGTGTCTCTTCCAATACTTATCAAAATAAAGTCTCTTCTGATACTTAAATTCAAATAAAGTCTTTTCTGCTACTTAAATCCAAATAAAGTCTCTTCTGATATTTAAATCCAAATAAAGTCTCTTCTGAGGTAAAACTGAAGACGGAGTTCTTGACAAGAGTCTCTAGGCCTCACTCCTCTTGACGTCCTCGTCATGTAGCCTAGCCACCTTAGCTAGGTTCAAATCCAGTGTCCCGTCGTGTGGTCCCAACTGGCAATGAGTTCCACGCAGCAATCAACTTCTCCACAGAGCACAGCAATCGAGCTTGTCTTTCCCCAAGCTCCACACTCAGAGGCTCTCTGCCTTAAGAGCCCTGCTTTCCAATCAAGCCCTGATCAGCTGCAGGTGTGTGGGTTTAATTGCTGCCTTCCACCAGGTGGGGCCAAGACTCTCTCTGGGTGGAGCCATCTTAGGAGGATGTATTTGCCCTGCAGGACACAGCCTCTCGTGACATCACACATCCCCCCCCCCCCTTGAGACCGACGTCCTCGGCGGGGTGAAGGATGCGAAACAGGCCAAGAAGGCCTCCCTTTGGGAGAGGGCATCCGCATTGCCTTGGCGCTTGCCAGCCCTGTGGACCACAGAGAAGGTAAAGGCCTGCAGACTCAAGACCCACCTTGTTACTCTGCTGTTGGTCTCCTTGTTCCTGGCCATCCATTGGAGAGGAGCGTGATCAGAGACCACTGTGAAACGTCTTCCCAGGAAATAGAAGCGCAATGACTCCAGCGCCCATGTAATGGCAAGGCACTCCTTCTGCACTGTGGAATAATTCTTTTCCCTGGGCAACAGCTTCCTGCTAAGGTACAGGATGGGATGTTCCTCTCCTCCATGTACTTGCGAGAGTACAGCCCCCAGACCAACTTCTGATGCATCCGCTTGCACCATGAAGTCCTTGCTGAAGTCTGGTGCCACCAGGATCGGACTGGAACATAGCGCCTGTTTTAGATTGGCGAAGGCCATTTCGGCCTCTGGGCTACATTTCACCAATCGGGAGTGTTTTTTGGTCGTCAATTCTGTCATGGGGGCTGCTATAGTAGCAAAGTCAACGATAAAGTGTCTATAGTAGCCAGCCATGCCTAAGAACGACCTCACCTGCTTCTTGGTAAGGGGTTGGGGCCAATCTTGTATAGCCCGTAGTTTTGCTTCTTGAGGCTTCACCAGCCCCCGTCCTATAGTGTAGCCCAGGTAGTTGGTCTCGCCAAATGCCAACCTGCACTTTTTCGGGTTTGCTGTGAGACCTGCTTTTCTGAGGGAGTCAATCACAGCTTGCACTCGGGGTAAGTGACTCTCCCAGTCGGGACTCTGTATGACGACATCATCTAAGTATGCTGCTGCGTACCTCTTGTGGGGGGTGAGAATCCGGTCCATTAGGCGCTGAAACGTGGCGGGTGCTCCATGGAGACCAAACGGGAGCCTGGTGTATTGATAGAGCCCCTCCGGTGTGGAGAAGGCTGTCTTCTCCTTTGATGCCGGGGTCAGGGGCACCTGCCAATAACCCTTTGTGAGGTCGAGAGTGGTGATGAAGCGTGCCTGTCCCATGGAGTCAATAAGATCATCAACACGAGGCATCGGGTACGCATCAAATTCAGACACCTCATTCAACTTCCGATAGTCATTGCAGAATCGTATTGACCCGTCTGGCTTGGGAACCAACACGATCGGACTTGCCCAGGTGTAGGGGGTTAGAAACGACGTCTGTTATTGTATGTTAGTTGATTAGACTACCAAGTCAGGAGAGGGCGCTACGCGCCCGTGAATGGAATAGAGGAAGGCGATGTAGGCTCAGCTCACGCATGCGCAGTTGTCATAAATGCCGTTGTGTGAAGCTGATTAACACGGTTGTCTCGTGTCGTCTTTCCTCGTCGTTCACAGTGCTACCTGCCTGTGACGCTTTTGGACCGACCCAGGTATCCCCTAGGCCTGAGGCCGGTTACAATTGGGGGCTCGTCCGGGATACGTGCCGCTAGTGGGCAGAGTGGGAGCTGCTACGAAGAGAATCTGTGCCTAAGCTTCAGGGAAGACTGTAGTGCTGTCCGTTCTCCAGAGAGTAGAGGCTTCAGGGGCTAACGATGGCTCCCACAACTCCACGACGGGTATTGATTTTCAAGATCCAAAAGAGACTATTGGCTTTGAATGTCAATCAGCTACTAACTGTTGCCAGCGCAGTGGATGAGAGTGATATTGAGGACCTTGCGGCCCTTAGTGAACCAGAACTGTTTGATGTGATTATTGACTACATCAGAGGTGACAAATTAAGACACATAGAAGATGAAGGCATGTCTCAACTCCTTCACCTCGATGACATGATCAGCGAGCTCCTAGATGCCCCGGAGGAACCTACTGGGGAAGGAGCTGACCTGAGAGGAGAAGTTGAGGTTCCATATCTTCCACCGAGAGACATCCACACACCGGGCAGGAACGTCACCACTCCATCGCCATTCAGGATCATCGCCAACAGTTCAGGTGGTGCTCCTCTTGAACATGCCGGCTTATCCTCCAGTATGGGGGAGCAGGTGGTGAAGTACACAGATGTAGCTGCTCTGTTTCCACGGAGGGAGTTCAAAATTTATGGTGGTCAGATTTCTGACACCGGGTCTGAACTGTCATACCGTAGCCTGTGTAGACAAATGGATGAGGGACTACAAGAAGGGTTTAGCGAGTCTGAGGTTATCCGCACTGTTCGAAGATAACTAAACCTGGAACTATCCGAGACATGCTAAGTGATACAGAGGGTCTTACAATGTCACAGTTAAAAACAATTTTACGATCACATATCAGAGATAAGAGCAGCACTGAGCTCTTCAACGAACTCAGTACCGCTCAGCAGCAGGACAGTGAGTCCCCACAGCAATTTTTATATAGACTGATGGGTTTGAACCAAATAATTATGTTTGAGTCACAACAACCAGGTGCAGATTTTGGTTACGATCAGAAACTTCTCCAAGGTACATTTCTGCACACACTCTATCAAGGGCTAAATGAGAAGAATTATCATGTCAGATGTGATCTCAAACCATTCCTTACTGATTTACAGGTTCGTGATGATGTCCTGTTAGAACAACTTACCAAGTCCACAATTGAAGAGGCTGAGAGGGTGAAACGCCTCAGTACTGTGACTAAAAATCGACCTGTGAATGTCCATGCTGCTCAAACTAATCAAACTGACCAGATTAACCAGACCAAAGTTAACTCTGAATTACAGGCTAACCGTGCTGCCATTCTCGAGCTGACTGCACAAGTGACCGCACTGACCAAACACTTTGCCCAAGTTGTTAAACCTACAGAATCGGTGCCTCAGGTAGATCCAGGTCCGTCCCTGACTCGATCCTCGACGCGACCCAGACACCAACGAATGAGACTAGGCGACCCCAGACACCAACAAATGAGACTAGGGGCAGGTGTCAGGCCTGTATGCGGAAGAACATTAAGAGCTGCCCTCACTGTTTCATTTGTGGTCAGGAAGGACATAGAGCTGTGGGCTGTCTGCGAAGAAAGGTACTGGGAAACGGGGAAAGGTCACTGGAGTGAGGCTTCCAGTGATCAATGCCAATGATAAGCCTCCAGTACAAATCAACTCGGTTGAACCAGTCACATCCATAAGTCTGACGAGGCAGTGTCAGTCAACATCAAAAAAACATGTAGCACAACTAATTGGCAAGCGATGTATGGTCTCATGTGCACTCAATGGGGTCCCACTCCAAATGCTGCTTGACTCAGGGTCACAAGTGACCGTGGTGGGTAGGGCGTGGGTAGAGGAAGCACTGCCCAACGTAACCATTCAGCCACTGTCATCCCTATTTCCGGACCAACCGTTTGAGGTATCTGCAGCGAATGGCACAGCGGTTCCCTTTGATGGATGGGTAAATGTGGGGTTGCAGATACGGAGTGGAAGCCATGGACATGCTGACATACAAGTGCTCATACTAATCAGTAGGAGTTGTGTGAACTGTCCTCTCTTAGGAAGCAATGTGATTGCAGAAATGATCAAAGAGAACAATGAACAGGTGGACATTGTAGCCATACTGAAAGAAGCCATGAGTGTCAGCGAACGCACAGTAGAGACCTTGATTTCTGTGCTTCAGAAATTGGGCCCTGATGAGACATTCCTCTAGTACCCTGTGTGTGTTGGGAAGAAGGGACTCATTATTCCTGCGGGCAAGGTATGGGAGGTGAAGTGCAGAGTCAGAGCATGGGCCAAGGGGGGAACAATGCTATTTGAGCCCAGTATAGGGAACAGCTGCCCTGAGGGGCTAGAGCCGTTCTCCTCGTTAGTACATGTACCCAGTGGGCCGACAAAAATGGTAAAAATTCCCATTCATAATGTTAGTAAACATGACATTCATCTTCCACAGAGAACTGTTCTCGGCTCAATTGAGGAAGTTACTGGGGTCGTGCCCTTTAAGGAGTGCTCCGACAATCCAAAACCACTAAACAGTCCCACCGTTCAAATCTGCTCGGCTCTGACCACAGACAAGTGGCATCCTCTGGTTGACTTGTCACATCTTAAAGAGGAAGAACAGGGGATTGCCAGAGACATGTATGAAGAGTCAGATGTCTTTGCAAAAGGTGATGCTGATATATGTTGCATTCCAAACCTGCAACTCAAGATCCAACTCACTGACAACACGCCGGTGCAAAAGCGTTACAATGCCATTCCAAAACCCCTTTATCAAGAGGTCAAAGACTATGTGCAAAACCTACTTCACCATGGTTGGATAAGAAAATCCATTTCAGCATACCCATCTCCTGTCGTCTGTGTTAGGAAAAAAGATAAAAGCTTGCGCCTGTGCGTTGACTTTAGGGAGCTAAATCGCAAAACTGTCCGTGATCGTCATCCACTCCCACGCATTCAAGATCTGCTAGATAACCTGGGGGTCTACTCTTGGTTCTCAATACTTGACCAAGGCAGCGATTACCACCAGGGCTTTGTTGATGACAGTTCCAGGCATCTAACGGCTTTCAGCACCCCTTGGGGGCTGTACGAGTGGCTCCGCCTCCCATTTGGCCTAACTAATGCGCCAGCAGCTTTTCAAAGATGTATGGAGGACGTTCTTGATGGCCTGAGGGACGAATGCTGCTCTCCTTATCTGGATGACGTGCTCTGCTTTTCAAAATCATTTCATGAACACGTAGAGGACCTGAGGAAAGTGCTTAACCGGCTGCGGGAGCATGGCATAAAGCTACGTCCGAATAAATGTGAACTGTTCAGACGACAAGTGAGGTACTTGGGTCGTCTCGTGTCAAGTGATGGTGTCCGCATAGACCCTAAAGATCTGGAAGCCGTTTTGCAGTTAAAAGAGAGAGAACCACGCAATGTAGGGGAAGTCAGAGCTCTATTGGGGTTCTTGGGCTACTATAGATCCTTCGTACAGGACTTTGCCAGGATTGCACGGCCGCTGTTTAAACTGGTAGAGGGGGCCACTCAGCCTGACCAGAGGCCAGTTCACAACACCGCGGCACGCCAAAGGAAAGTCACCAAGTTAGGCCAGCTTCCCTCTGGTAACCCTGTTCAGTGGGGCCCCGAACACAGTGCTGTGGTCTCCCGCCTGGTAGATGTATGACTGGTCCACCTATTTTAGCCTACCCAGACTTTAATCTGCCTTTGTGTTAAATACGGACGCATCCAATGAAGGTCTGGGGGCTGTGCTTTATCAGCAGCAGGGAGATAAACTTCGCGTTGTTGCTTATGGATCCAGAACACTCTCACCTTCAGAGAAAAAATATCATCTCCATTCTGGAAAGCTTGAGTTTCTGGCGTTGAAGTGGGCAATCTGCGACAAATTTCGAGATTATCTCTACTATGCACCCACATTCACTGTGTACACGGACAATAACCCTCTCGCGTACGTCCTAAGCACGGCCAAACTCAATGCTGCCGGACATCGCTGGGTGGGTGAATTGGCGGATTTCCACTTCACAATAAAGTACAGACCAGGCAAGGCGAATGCTGATGCCAACACACTGTCGCGTTATCCAGTTAAACTGGAGGGACACACAGAGGAGTACACTGATACTTTGGACCCAGACGTGGTTTCCACCATATGGCAGGGGGACAAGGCTGTGGCTGAGGAGGATGTGCCATGGATGGCGGTGTTGCAACTCACCTCTGATGGTGAGGATTTTCTTCCGGTGACAGTCCCCGTTATCACTCCAGATGATATCAGAGCTGCTCAGGAAGAGGATGCGTCAATCTCTGAGGTAATGACACTGAAGAGGAGGGGATGGAACCCCAATGACAAAGATAAAAGACAAATGGGACCAGAGGCAAGGAGACTAGTACACGAATGGAATAGACTGAAACTGGACAAGGGAATTTTATACAGACAGGCGGGGAAATGGAAACAGCTCGTTCTCCCTAGGAAGCTGAAGTCGACGGTGCTTAAACACCTGCATGATGACATGGGTCATGTTGGAGCTGACAAGGTGATCAACCTTGCAAGGCAGAGGTTCTATTGGCCATTCATGCAGCACGAAATAGAAAATTACGTAATTCGCCAGTGTTCCTGCATTAAACAGAAACAACCCACCATTCCGGAAAAAGCACCCATGGGCAACATCACTACTAGTGCCCCATTTGAGCTCATTTCTATTGATTATCTCCATCTGGAGCCAAGTAAAGGAGGCTATGAGTATATTCTAGTCCTGGTAGACCACTTTACTCGTTTCGCACAAGCCTACCCGACTAAGAATAAGTCAGGCAAGGTTGCTGCTGAGAAAATCTTCAGTGATTTTATTCCACAGTTCGCTTATCCAAAGAGACTACATCATGATCAAGATCGGGAGTTTGAAAACAGTCTATTCCAGCGGCTTCAACAGTTGTCTGGCATTGCGCATTCCCGAACCACCCCATACCATCCGCAGAGCAACCCTGTAGAACGTCTGAATAGAACATTGTTATAGATGCTACGCACTCTCCAAGAAGAAAAGAAAGCTGAGTGGGAAGACTATTTGCCTCATGTAGTTCATGCGTACAACTGTACAAGACATGAGTCCACTGGCTATTCACCGTTCTTCCTCCTCTATGGAAGGTCTCCCCGGTTGCCCATCGACTTAGTTTTTGGTCTGACAGCGGACGAAGAAGTAAAAAGCCGACAGGAATATGCACGTAAGTGGGCCTGTCGAATGCAAGATGCTTACAGAATTGCCTCCGAGAACAGTCAAAAGAGCTCTGAAAAAAGGAAGAAATACTATGACCGTGGTGTTAAAGGCATTGCACTCCAGCCAGGGGATCGGGTACTCGTCAGGAACCTATCTGAGAGGTGTGGACCTGGTAAGCTCCGGGCTTACTGGGAGGAAAAAGTCCACAGGGTCACTGAAAGAGTGGGAGATGGACCAGTGTACAAGGTTCGGGCAGAAAACGGAGACAAAACTACCCGTGTGTTGCACCGTAATCTCCTAATGTCTGTCAATGATTTGCCAGTTGAACAGCCAAATAAACAGAAAAAACAGCTAGACAGACAGGCAAATAAACAGAAAAAACAGCTAGACAGACAGGCTTATAGCAGGGAAGCAGTTGGGCAGGAGTCTGGATATTCAGATGAAGAGGAGGGATGTTCATACAATCTCAGACGGTTACCTGTGTATACAAGGAAGACAGGCAGTCATCAGGTGTCTCAACCTGAACCGCACAATTTGCTGTGGCATCAGAATTCCACCCCCAGGCACAAACTATGGAACCAGAGGATGGGCAGCAGCTAGAGGAAGCGTTTCCATTGGTCGTACCAGCATCATTACCAAAACCAACACCAGCTGACAGCCTGCCTGCTGAGGGAAGCCCGGAACAACTTGTAATGGATGATAATGAGGGTGATGCAGGAGCGCCGGCGGAGTTGGTGGAATCGGACACCGCGTCACAAAGTGGAATGGAATCGCTGCCACGAAGGTCTACTCGTACTCTAAGACCCAGAGAGATATTCACATATGAACACTTGGGTCATCCATCATACCAGGCCAGGAGACCTGGGGCAAATGTGTTGTATACTTGCATGCCTTACCCCACGACTCATTATCTAGTGCGACCTGAACACTATTGCTACCCTACCCCGACGGTATGGACTTGAATGTAGTTGCATTTGAATGTGATTGACACCACCCTACGGAGACCAGACAGATGACTGTGCTTCTACTGGTACTGGACTAATTGTTGGTATAGTCAAGATGTCGGGGGACATCTTTTAAAACAGGGGAGAGTGTAGGGGGTTAGAAACGACCTCTGTTATTGTATGTTAGTTGATTAGACTACCAAGTCAGGAGAGGGCGCTACGCGCCCGTGAATGGAACAGAGGAAGGCGATGTAGGCTCAGCTCACGCATGCGCAGTTGTCATAAATGCCGTTGTGTGAAGCTGATTAACACGGTTATCTCGTGTCGTCTTTCCTCGTCGTTCACAGTGCTACCTGCCTGTGACGCTTTTGGACTGACCCAGGTACCCCTAGGCCTGAGGCCGGTTACACAGGCACTTTGGGACTCCTCAATTACTCCAAGTTCCAGCATCTTCCGTATCTCCTCTTGAATAGCTGCCTTACGGGCCTCCGGCACCCGGTATGGACGTTGGTGGACTGTTTTTCCAGGTGTGGTGCGTATCTCGTGTTGCACCACGTCCGAGTGTCCAGGTATGGAGGAGAAGATGTCTTGGTTATGCTCAACCAATTTGAGGGTCATCTGGCGTTGGTGTGGGGACAAATTTGGACCCGTCTGGACGTCTTCTCTGGCCGGTTCCTTCGCCTCGCTGGGGGGTAGGCAACTAAACAGCGCCTCTCTGGCATGCCATTTCTTTAGGAGGTTAACGTGATAAATCTGCTCCCTCTTACCAGGTTGCCTCATCTTGTAGTTTACCTCCCCCACGCGTTCGATGACCTCAAAGGGCCCCTGCCAGGATGCCAGGAACTTGCACTCCACGGTTGGTACCAAGACCAGCACTCTGTCCCCTGGCTTGAACTCTCGAGGCTGGGCAGGTCTATTGTAGGAGGCTTGTTGCTGTCGTAAAAAGAGATGCACATTACATGAGGACTGTAATTAAAGAAATAAACTGTGCTGTAAAATAAAGTTGTTGATGGCCGTTGATGGCTTATGGAAGGAGAGTCACCTTACATAAGGACTGTTGGTAACTTAACCTCTGGTGTGGCTTCTCTTCTTTTTTCTTTGGAGACTCCTCATCATTTTTGCTAATTAAAAACTTCTTACTTGACACCTGTTGCTTTCTGACTTATAAGGTCTTATGAAGCTGAGGCATCACATTATTGTTCATGTTGTTGATTGTCATACCTACAGTCTTTCTGACTGGAACTGTTCGGTAAAAGCCTGCACATCATTCCACTTTGCCACCATTGCATTTATGAGCTCACTTGATGCTGCAGCCATCTCCTCTTCAGATGTTCTGTTACTGGCTTTAAAATCCTCAATAAGTGGCAGGTTGGCGCATGGCGATATCGGCGTGAACTAGCCGTGCTTTCTCGCATAAAATAGCTTTACTCACGCTGTCGCATAGCTGCTTTTCGTTAATCCAAATTAACAGAAGTTTTTCAACTTCTTCGATTGCCCGAGACCGTCGCTTTGAGAGCACGGAAACACCTTTTGCAAAAGACGCACCTTTGATGGCTTCTGTGTTCCGGATAATGGGAGCAATGGTTAACTTAGCATAGCCCTGCTCGGCCACTAAATCACACAAACGCACACCTCGTTCGTGTTTTTCAATTATCTCCTTCTTCTCAGCGACTGTGATTTTATTTTGTGTCTTCCTGGGCTGAACACGAGCCTGTGGTGGGTTTTTTTTTCGGTCCCATCATAGTAAAATTATCAGCAAAAAGCTCCAAGTAGGCGATCGACATGTGCATTCAATGAGAGGGGGTGTGTAAAGTAGCGCCGGCTGGAGCGCTGTTCGGTCGTGTGCTTCCGCCGAAGATCACTCCGCCAGATCCGAAGGTCGTGTGCTTGATGGACCAGCCGTGGTGGGTGTGTATTATGAAAATAGTGCTTATTATAAGTTTTAATTTTCATAAATTTGACGTTCGTAAGATGAAAAGTTCGTAATATAAGGTGTTCCTAAATTGAGGTCTCACTGTAATCTTAGACACGACCCCCCCCTTTTGCCCCCCCTACCCCCACACACGAGGCAGCATTGGTAACGCACACTGCAGGAAGAAATTATGGAATTTTATTAAAAAATGGAGACAAACAAACATATGGAACAGTCAACAATACAATTGATTGAACAGGCTATAAATTGCAGGAGGCGGGATGCAAAATGATCACATTTGCTTACTGTGGCACCCCCACCTCAAGTTTTTAGGTTATAAAAGTGCAGGAAAGGGGGGTGAAAGTGTGAGCTGAAGCAGATTCTTGGGAAAAAGATACATCGTAGAAGAAAAAATTTGACGGATTGATGAGTAAATTAGAGAAGTGACAAAATCTAAACACGTCAGATGGTAAGTATCGATAAAAATAAAAAAAAACAGTAAAATAATGCGAAGAAGCTGAAAGAAACAGGGGGCGATGGACTTTTGATTTATTGTGGTAAGTGGATTAAGTTGATGGATTCACCGGAGCCTTACAGCACGGTGTAGAAGGGAATGTACGAGTGTAGTGGTATGTGCTCGGATGGATACAGAGTAAGTTAAGAACGAGGAAGAGAAACGTGCATGGGACGTACCATTTTGAATGTGGCTGCTCGAGTCACCGCCATTTTATGCCATGACGGCCACGCCGCCATCTTGCATTACGCATTTGCGAGCGTGGAAGGTGTGGAGCGATAGCATATCTAGATTTATAGGTAAAAAAAGCAACTGTAAAGTTTTTTTGTTGCTGTTGTTAAGTGGGATAGTGTTTTCACGAATAGAATTGAACGCCTTGAAGTCAGGATTCCAATAATGCAGAATGAAAATATGCGCTTGGGTTTGGCTGTGGGCGCTGATTTGTTTAGAGAGAATGTGTGTGAAAACAGTGAGAAGAATATATCAGTGTCTATGTAAAGTTTCGCGACCTCTTTTTGAATAATTGTTAAACAACGATTCAGATTTTTTATTATAGTTGGAAGAGTTATGTCCTCTTAAAATAAAACTATTAAGGAGTTCGATATATAGATAAATATAAACGTTATAGTGTGGCAATTGAGGAATGAGAACACACGGTCGATTGGAGTACGTCTTTATTCCAACTGCTAACAAGTAGAAAGAGAGCCAAAACGGAAACTGCAGTGAAATATATGTGATATAAACCCGCCCCCTCCCGTACACCTGCTGGGTGAGATGTCTGGTCCTAGTGCCCGCCACACAGCCCCCCCCAGAACACCCAGAAGGACAGTCAAGGCGAAAATCTTGCAGGGGGCTTGACCAGCCTGCCACAACGACTATGCAGTCCGTCGTTCGGTGGTGAAGGTGAAATTGCTCGGGCAGGTGATCCGGGTGAGAACTGAGTGGGGGAACGACACTCAACCCTGGCATGCCGCGGAGAGGCTGGAGGTTTTGGAGGGCGTCCGCGACGTGGGACCTGGGCCGGCGAAACGTCCTCGCCTGCAATTATGTGAGCCGGCTTGAGTCTGTCTATTGAAATGCCCTCCCTTCTCCCACCCATATCGAGCACAAAACTCTTTTCCCCGTGTTCGAGCACTCTAAACGGGCCATCATACGGCGGCCGGAGGGGAGAGCGGTGGGCATCATGACGCACGAAGACGAAACGGGCTGACCTAAGAGCAGACGGAACGAATATTTTGGGGACGCCGTGCTGAAATGGTGCTGGAGCCAGGGGCTCCCCTGGCAAAAGGGGGAAAGAAGGTGCACCCGAAGCTTCAGGCAGAAATTCACCAGGGATGCGGAGTGGCTGACCGAGTACTAACTCTGCCGGAGCGGCGTTAAGGTCTTCTTTAGGAGCTGAACGTAACCCGAGCAGGACCCACGGAAGCCGGTCAACCCAGTTACCGTCCGATAGTGCGGCCCGTAGCGCGGCTTTAAGTGACCGGTGGAAACGTTCACACATCCCGTTAGCCTGTGGGTGGTAGGCCATAGTGCGGTGTACCTGCACACCCAAGGACTGCGCCATGGCCGACCAGAGCTCGGACACAAACTGGGGGCCTCTGTCCGAAGTGATATCGGACGGCGTGCCGAAACGTGCGACCCAGGATGACAGAAATGCGCGGGCAATGTCTGTCGAGGTTGTGGAGGACAGGGGGACAGCTTCCGGCCACCTAGTGGTCCGATCGACCATAGTGAGGAGATGTGTGCAACCCTGCGAAGGAGGGAGGGGCCCGACCAGGTCCACATGGACGTGGTCAAATCTCCTGGCCGGAATCGGAAAAGTTTCTAGGTTCGCCCGGGTGTGCCTGTGGACTTTGGCGCGCTGACATGCCACGCATGCAGCTGCCCACTTCCTGACGTCCTTTCTTAACCCAGGCCAGACAAACTTGGCCCCAAGTAGTTTGACTGACGCCCGGACGCCAGGGTGTGAAAGAGAATGAATTGAATCAAAAATTCGCCGACGCCACTCCGGCGGAACCACGGGATGAGTGTGACCCATAGACACATCGCAGAGGAGAGCGGGACTCCCTTCACACACTGCCACCTCCTCCAGTTTCAGGGCCGTGCCTGCTGCCTTGAGTTCGTGGATGTCCGGATCCTCAGATTGGGCCGTGGCCATCTCTGAAAAATCCACCCCGAGCTGGACTGGTCACACGATCGTGCGTGACAGGCAATCGGCCACAGGGTTACATTTGCCGGCCACATGCCGAATGTCTGTTGTGAATTCGGAAATAGCCGCTAGATGCCGTTCCTGTCGGGCCGACCACGGTTCGGTCACCTTGGACATGGCGAATGTAAGGGGTTTATGATCTACGTAGGCGGTGAACCGGCGCCCCTCGAGGAGGAAACGAAAATGGTGCGTTGCAAGATAGAGTGCTAACAACTCTCTGTCGAAAACACTATACCTGCGTTCGTTATCTTGCAGCTTCCGACTGAAAAATGCAAGGGGCTGCCATTCGTTCTCCACAAGCTGCTCAACCACCGCCTATGGCAACATCAGACGCGTCGGTAGTCAAGGCCACCTGTGCGGTTGAGATCGGGTGGATCAGAAGAGTTGCACCCGCAAGAGTTTCCTTGGCTCGTTCAAAGGACTGCACTCGTTGCGGGGCCCACTCGACGGGTTCATTAGCCTTCTTTTTTCTCAAGGCGCCGTAGAGGGGTTGTAGGAGGTCGGCTGCGTGAGGAAGAAAACGGTTGTAAAAATTATCATGCCCAAAAACTCCTGCAAAGCTTTAACTGTGGCGGGGGGGGGGGGGGGGGGATTCACCACAGCCTGCACTTTGGCGGGTAAGGGGATGGCACCCTGTGGAGAAATGCGGTGCCCCAAGAAATCGATCTTGGGCAAACCAAATTGGCACTTCACAGGGTTACCGATAAGGCCATGCGCATCAAGACGCTTGAAAACCATCCTTAAGTGCGACAGGTGTTCCTCTGGTGAAGGGCTGGCCACAAGAATGTCGTCGAGGTAGACGAACACAAAATCTAGGCCTCGCAAGACTGAGTCCATCAGTCTCTGAAAGGTCTGTGCCGCCCCCTTCAGGCCAAAAGGCATACGGAGGAATTCAAAGAGGCCAAAAGGGGTTATTACTGCAGTTTTTGGCACATCTTCTGCCCGTACCGGAACCTGGTTATAACCGCGAACGAGATCAACTTTGGAAAAGATCACGGCTCCGGCCAAACGTGCGGAAAAGTCCTGGATGTGCGGAATTGGGTAACGGTCGTGTGTGGTTACATTATTAAGCCGACGAAAATCACCGCACGGCCGCCAAGAACCGTCACTTTTGGGCACCATGTGTAATGGTGAGGCCCACGGGCTTTTGGAACGCCTCACGATGCCCAAACGCTCCATCGTCGTGAACTCCCCTTTCGCCATTGCCAATTTTGCCGCGTCGAGGCGACGAGCGCGGGCAAAAACTGGCGGGCCAACCGTGGGAATGAAATATTGTACCCCGTGTTTTGTATCGGCAATGGAAAAGGCGGGTGTGGTTAACGACGGATAATCGGTCAGCAGGCGTTCATAAACGTTACCTGACGTTAAATAATTTGCGTGCGTCAACGCTCCAAGCCCTCCAGCCTCACATGGGAAAGTGGCGAAAGAGATGGCGTCGATCAAACGACGGTTAGCAATGTCCACAAGCAGTCCATGAGCGCATAAAAAATCCGCGCCAATTATCGGAACTGTAATCGAGGCCACAATAAAGTCCCACTCGAATTTTCGTTCGTGGAAACACACAGTTACCAACCTGGTGCCAAAGCTGCCGATGGGCGAGCCGTTAGCTGCGCGCAGGGGAGGCCCACATCCACCTGCCGTCTTGTCCGAGGCCGTGGGCGTCAGCAGGCTTACTTGTGCCCCGCTGTCCACCAGAAAACGTCTACCTGACGAGGAGTCTGTGATAAAAAGCAGCTCGCTTTCGTTGCCGGCACCCACGGCCGCTATTGGGTGCCGGCGCTGGCGTTTCCCGGAGCCTCGTAGGTGCAGGGTGGTGTGCAGCGTCGGGCCTTGGCGCCAAACCGCTGGTGGAAAAAACAGAGGGCCTTCTCGTGTCGCTTCCGCGTGACCACTCCGGCTACTAGGGTCGGGTCGATGTTCGCTGCCGCTCCGCCGAGGGGTTCGGCCGTCACGCTTTGCACGGCGAACCTCCGTGTCGCCAGAAGCACCCGGTCCGCTTCTTCAGCCAAACCTCGGTAGTCGCCGGTGGCTAGGCACGTCGAGTTGGCTAGCACGGCGCGTACAGAGGCCAGTAGCTGGCGAAGGAACACGTGGGGGAACAGGAATCCGCCGTCATCCGAACCTAGTAGCGACAACATTTTGTCCATCAGGTCCACTGCTGTTCCGTCGCCGAGTCCGGGAAGAGAAAGAAGCCTGTCTGCTCTCTCAGAGGCCGATAACGTGAACCGTCGGAGCAGCAGGTGTTTGAGCGCTGCGTATTTTTCGCTCGGTGGAGGTGCACGCAAGAGAGGCAGCACACGACGAGTCGTCTGTTCGTTGAGAGACGCCACGACCAGATAATATTTCGGCTCATCTGTCGTGACGCCTCGTAGGTGGAAAAGTGCTTCCATATGTTGGAACCACGAAGCCGGGTCGCTATTCCAAAACTCGGGCAGCTTCGCGGCGTAGGCGGCAGCTGCGAGCTGAGGCGCCGGTCGTGGCGGCATGGCCGTGGAAGATATCTCTTCGTCTGCTGCCATGAACATTTCGAACGTCGGAGTCACCAGTGTGGCAGTTGAGGAATGAGAACACACGGTCGATTGGAGTACGTCTTTATTCCAACTGCTAACAAGTAGAAAGAGAGCCAAAACGGAAACTGCAGTGAAATATATGTGATATAAACCCGCCCCCTCCCGTACACCTGCTGGGTGAGATGTCTGGTCCTAGTGCCCGCCACAATAGTATGATTTTTTCTGGCCAGCTGAGAGACATAAAATTATATAAAATAGTTATTTGCCAGGCAAGACATGAACAATATGGGGTAAATTATTCAATTCCAGGACAAACTGTATGAAGTCGTGATTGGTGCCCAAACGATGTGGATTGTTGTTATTATTATTGTGATGATGTATAACTTTTTTTTTTCTATAGACACCAGGCACGCCGACACAGCAGTGACCCTGCTGCGCCCATGTCTGCTGGAATACGCTCCAGCACTCCTCAGGACATGGAAAATGAATGAATAAGATAATTTATATAAAAACGAGAGTGAAAGAGTGGATTTATAAAATTATCGGCGTTTAAATTGTGCCACATTGTTCTCAAGCGCGATTTGAACATTGGCCGTTTGCATTTTAGAGAAGCCAGAGTTATTTATGACCGCTGGGATCTGTTTGGAGGCCCTGTGTGTCAGCACAAAAAAAAACTGGGGGATGGTGTTTGGGCAGTGAGACCTTTGCATTCCTCAGGATAACAATCACATAGCTCAAGTATTTTTCTCTATCACGGTTCAATTGAGACAATAAGGATATTTATCTCAAATTGGATTGAAATCAGCAGGATAAGTGTTGCTAGATTCAATGACAAATGATTATGATTAATTCACTCTTTTGAAACAACGTGCCCTTTTTCATAAAAGAAAACTTTATAGATTTATTAAACTAATGATCGTGAAATCATCATTACGTTTATTTTGATCTCAAACAGAAACGTGCGATATATATTGAAATTGGATTAGATTGGATTTACCTTTAGTGATCTCGCAGTGGAGAAATTTAATTGAAGAGTGTTGGATTATTTTGATCGTTCGCCCTTGGTTCAGTGCTCCGACGGGTGTTGATGGAAGAGGATGGTTCAATCTTCAGGAAGCCAAATGTAGAACAGAAAGTTGGTTTAATCTTGGAGACAGTGGAGACATTGTGGAAGGTCAGCGAAGGAGGAAGGCAGAGAGAAGACAGCGTGAGAGAGGGAGACTGCGGGAGTATTTATGTGGCGCACAGTGTGTGACGTGATAGGATGTGACGTGATGTAAATGCGACATCATGTAAAGGAAGGCAGGATATGACATATCAGGAAGTCCAAAATGTGAACAAAGATTAGCGAGCGATGTTTGGTGATGTTTGTATGGCGAATTACCCCAACAAAGAGAACAAGGTTGATTTGAATAATAAAATATGGTGACTACATGTTTTTATGCTTATTATGCAGATGATGTGAGCCACAACAATTCGAAAACAGCCAGGATGGTGGTTGAGAAATTATTCAATTTGCAGGACGACTTTAAACATTTTTAAGAAGACAAGATCAGAACTATTTTTAATTGCATCACACATTGGGAAATTTTTAAAACATGCAAAAGTCTAATTTGGAAAATCTGACCAAAAGCACCAGGGCTGAATGCTCTGAGGATGTTGATTGTGTAAAAGTGGTAATGTGCAGACAGGTCATTTGGTGCCAGGCTGGCTGTTCAATTTGTGGTGACAGTTGGATGCACCAGCCACTTGCATCTACCCATCCTCTGATCAACAAGCTATTCCTCCTCCTCCACAAAGAGCTGTCAAACCAAGCTATCCCCACAAGGACGACACCCATTTGCTCCATCGGTGAGGGACTCCACAACTTCAAAGGCTTGCTGCTGGCCTCACAAAGACATCGTCCACTGAACTGGAGAATGCCGACTCATGATTTGCTGCAGAAACTACTACTGACTACTCAAAGTCAAAGTGCCAAAATGAACACTCTCCAAGACTGCAGCTCACAAGGACTGTTGACAAAAGGCGGACTATTGCACAAGTAAATTGATGGAACACCACTGAACTCTGCCTTGAAAGAGTACTGGCTTGGCATCCTGTGAATTTCTCGGCACAGACCCTGCTGAATCACAATTGTTGCATCCGCACTGCATTTTGCTTCTTGATGTCTTTGGAAACAAAATTTAATCTCCGTTTCAATTTTCATAGGAGATCTGACACGAGACGCTGCATCAGCTATTGAAATTCACCTGCATATTTAGAGTTTGGCACACCCAACTGAGGGTTTGGGAAAAATGGCAAAGCCCCTATTAATAATAGTTTATATTTCCAAAAGTATAGTTTTTGCCGTTTTCTCAAATGCACGACAATTTCTATTTTGCATATATTTTTTCCGCAGAATTTTTCAGACACATTTTTGATGCTAGACATTCAGAATGCTGTAGGAATATTTCTCATCCAACCATCTCAATGTTAAATTGTATATTAAAAGTATTTGATTTTGTCAATTGGATTTTTCTTTTTAATTGGTAGTTTGGACAGCTGTAATTCTTTTTCGAAACGCTAGGTGCCATTGTACTCATTCAATTCACTGCTGATTATTTTTTTTAGTAGATGTGGGCCGCTTGATGGCCCCCTTTTATGGAAAATGCGAAAAAAAACTAACGCCAACGAGGAATTCCGATGCAATTGGGCTTGATCAAACTGAAAATATTGTTCATAAAATTAGTTACATTTTAAAATATCTTCTGGCTGTCTTTTGCGTACAGTGATGACATTTGTCAGTTAAGAAAGAAGTTCATAGTTATAATTGGAAAGTCAACGTAACCTATTGTGATTGATTTGGTTTTGATTATTTAGTATTATTGATTAGAAGTATAGAACATTTGAGGAATTTCTCGACATTCGAGTCGGAAATTGTGAAATTGCCGATAAGGAAACAGACATCGGTGTCAGTCGGAAATTCAAGCGGAATCAGTATTCAGATTGCAATGGATTTTCGCGCTAACCAGCTTCTTTCAGAATTAAGGGAGGGGATTCTCCAAGGGAGAACTCCTGGACGCCCAATAACCCCCGAGGTGGACAAAGATGAAACTGGTTTGTATCAACACAGCTCTACGTCCAGAGCGAGTGACAGACAATGTTGCACTGCACATAGATAACAAAAGGCAAGTATGACAACTATTCCCACCGATTGACAGAATACTTCCTCCAAACCCTACTCGATCAGGGAGGGTAGACACATTAGGGGGAGTGCCCGCTGGCAATTCAAATCGTGCAAAGAATTATTGAAGGCTGTCCTCTACCCAAAGAATGTGGCGGCATGCAAATATGTAGCCCACATTAAAAATTTGCAGATATGTTTGTTTGGGTGTCAGCAGAGATGTTGTAGCAGCGGAAGCTGTGCTCCTGCAGGTGTTGAGAGAGATGCCAAAATGTGGCCTCCAAATTAAGAACAATGATTGACAAATGATTCTATACAAATTGATAATCTCTGCAATGTCAAAAATGGATCGTGTTTTCCACACAAACATGTTCCCAGTTGGCAAATTGAGACTCTTCGTGTCTCAACAGGGGGGAGTGGGGATAAATAGTTCAAATCCTCATTAGCAAAAGTGGAAATTTTGCTAATGAGCACAGTTGGCTGGAAAAAAAGAAGAAAAAAAACGTATTCCCCAAGAAAGTCTGCAGAAATTCAGACTCACGAACCACTAACTCACTCACCAACTAACTTCTAACAATGATTTACTGCCATTTTTGTGAGAGAATCCATTACAGAGCCTGCGTGATGAGTCACAAAGATAGGGACAGAAACACACCCAGAAAATGCGTGATGTGTAGAATAAAAGAATCCTGTGGACATGTGACCTCCCACAAGTCTCCGCTGTTCCTCACAGGATCACCAACTAGGCTCTTGAGCAGCCAGGATGAATGCCTCCGTGCTGTCCTTTAGGCCAGCCCTCTCTAGCCACTGATAGGACTTCTTGAGATCAGCCACTTGTGTTATGGTTCGGTGGTACATCCCTTGTAGGGGCTTTTCCTCCCATGATTGTCTCTTTTCTAGCACCTCATCCTCTGTTCCCCATTGTCTGAGACATTCTCTGTTGGAGATGGTTGTGTGGATCAGGGAGTTTATGTCCCTTTCGCTCTTAGCATACAGCTTTATGTCATCCATGTAGAGGAGGTGACTGATCGTAGCTCCATTTTTGAGGCGGTATCCATAGCCTGTCTGTGCTATTATCTGGCTGAGGGGGTTCAGTCCTATGCAGAACAGCAGTGGGGAGAGTGCATCACCTTGGTATATGCCACATTTGGTGGACACTTGCGTTAGTGGCTTGCCATTGGCTTCAAGTGTGGTTTTCCACATCCTCATCGAGTTTGCAACGAAGGCTCTCAGGGTCCTGTTGACTTTATACAACTCCGAGGATTCAGTGATCCATGTGTGTGGCATCGAATCATATGCTTTCTTGTAATCAATCCAGGCTGTGTACAGGTTGGTATGTCAGGACTTGCAGTCTTGTGTGACTGTTCTGTCAACCAGCAGCTGATGTTTGGCACCTCGAGTATCTCGACCAATGCCTTTCTGTGCTTTGCTCATGTATTGATCCATGTGTCCACTTATCTTAGCCTTAATGATGCCTGACATGAGCTTCCATGTTGTGGAGAGACAGGTCGTGGAGAGCTGTGAGTTTCTTTAGCCAGTAGGTGTGTACCATATCCGGGCCTGGTGCCGTCCAGTTTTTCATACCTGAGACTCATTCTTGTATATCTGCCGCTGTGATGGTAACTGGGTTCTGTTCAGGGAGGTTGCTGTGCTCCTCTTTCAGAGTCATCAGCCATTGTGCACTGCTGTTATGTGTGACCTCCTTCTCCCATATGCCTTTCCAGTATCTTTCAGTTTCCAGCCTTGGAGGGTCTGCTCTGCTGTTAGAACCCTGCCACTGAGCGTACACTTTCGCAGGTTGTGTTGCGAACAGCCTGTTTATTCTTCTGGCCTCATTCTCTTTTGTGTACCTCTTTAGGCGACTGGACAAGGCCTGGAGCCTTTGTTTGGCAGTTTCGAGTGCTTCAGGTATGGTTATCTGCATGTACCTTTTGGGTATTTGCCTTTTATTCATACCTCTCTGGGTCTCCGTCAATTGACTCACATCTTTCCGAGCCGCCTTGATCTTAGAATCCATTCCGTCCAATAAAACTATTAACATTCATGATAAAAAACGATGTGATCAATCAAGTACAGGATCCAATTAAGCAGCTCAAGATGAATACATCTCCTGGAAACGATGGGTTTACTTCAGAATTGTATAAAACTTATTCTGACCCTTTGGCTCCTTTCCTGCTCAATGTTTTTTTCTGAAAGCATCTCAAAAGTTCACTCTCTCAAGGTCTTATATCTCTCATTCCAAAACCAAAAAAAGACATCATCTCTTGAAAACTGGCGCCCTATCTGCCTACTAAATACAGACTATAAAGTTTTTGCCTCCATCCTTGCAAACCGAATTAGAAAATCCTTACTGCATATAATTAGTGAAACTCAGTTTTTGTTTCTTGAGTAAAAGACACATTGCCAATATTGTCCGTCTTGTATTGGGTATTCTTGATTATCAGGAACTTATTAACCACAATAGTTTTATTTTATTTCTCGATTCTTACAAAGCTTTGGAACACTATTTTATTTTTCAATCAATTAATAAGTTTAGTTTTGGAAACTACTTTACCCAGGCTGTTAAGAAACTGTACACCAACAGCAACTCCTCAATACTGCTTAAATTTGGTACGTCCCCTCGCTTCAACGTCTCCCGTGGCATCCGTCAAGGCTGTCCCATTTCTCCCTATTTATTCTTACTTTCAGCACAAATCTTATCACTCTTGGTCACTGAAAGCAAGGTCCAAGGTATTGAAGTAGCGGGCAGGCAGGTTGTGATTAGCCAGGTGCCAAATGACACCACACTCTTTCTGAAAAATTCTGAGCAAATTCCAAAGGCCATAGCCCTCACATCCTTCCCGAGGACAAAACCTAGACACTGGTTTAGATATGTGGACAATACTTTTGTCATAATTAAAAAACAAGAAATTCAGTCCTTCACAGATCACCTCAACTCTGTAGACATCAACATTAAATTTACTCGTGACGACATTAAAGAGAACCAACTAGCCTTCTTGGATTGTAAAGTAATTATAAAAGAGGACAGAGCGCTAAAAACAGAAGTCTTTAGGAAGGCTACGCACACTGACCAATACTTACTTTTTGACTCTAACCACCCTTTACAACACAAACTAGGAGTTATCAGAACCCTCCAGCATAGGGCTAAACTAATACCAACTAGCATTGAAGGTAGAGAAAATGAGTCAAAACATATCAGGAGAGCACTCACTAACTGTGTACCCTCAGTGGTCATTCAACATGTTGGATTATTTTTATCGTTCGCCCTTGGTTCATTGCTTCGACGGGTGTTAATGGAAATCGATGGTTAAATCATCAGGGAGCCAGGTCTTGAACAGAAAGTTGATTTATTTTGGGAGAGCGCGGGGCATCACGGTGTCGGCCGCGCGGAGGGAGCATGGAGAGAGAGAGAGACACGAACGGGCTGCAGGAGTATTTATGCGGCGCATAGTAATGACGCGACAGGATGTGACGTAATGAAAATGTGACATCATGTAAAGGAAGGCAGGATATGACATATGAGGAAGTTCAAAATGTAAACAAAGATTACGGAGCGATGTTTAGAGATGTTTGTATGGCGATCTACCCCAACATCTCCGCCCTGACGAACATTTTTAACATCGGTCGAGGTGAACAGAAAGAAGAAAAAAAAGAAAATCACAATGGAAACATTCTCAAATCAAAGTCATGATTCGCTAGCTACAATAGTCAAATCTTCATGGCATCCTGGATGGTGACCACGAGGATGACGAGTAGGAACAAAATTGTTTGTAGCATTTGTCGCAAGCAGGCCCCAGGGTGTGGTACGGATGAGCTGGTGAATGGGAAAACGTGTGTGATCTGTCGGCTCCAGTGATGTGCATCGGGAATCTTCTTGACGAACGGTGTGGTGTCCTCGCGAGTCCAGACAAAGCTTGTAGCTGCTAAGATGGCTAGCAGCTCCGCAACCGGTCCATCCCACTTTGGCGTGGCCCAGGTCATCTTCTTCAGACCGCAGCTCCGTCTTGTGGAGAACAAAAGAAAACTTGTGCCAGGTCACATGTCGAAAGGATGGTTTCATTCTGCACATCACACTTTCTTGGCGTTTCTTTCCCTATCAAAATCTGTCTCATCATTTAGGCTCTGCAATGCATTCTCTCACAGAAATGGCAGACATTGTTAGTTGGTTAGTGTATGTTATTGGTCAGTGAGTCTGCATTTCTGGAGGGCACCACTTTCTTGGGGAATGACGTTGCAGCCAACATCACTCACCACCAAAAGTGACCTTTTTTTTGGCAATGATGATCTAAGCTATTGCCACTCCCCCCTGTTGAGACATGAAAAGTCTCAATTTGCCAATTGGGAATGTGTTTGCGCGGAACACGATCCGTCTTTGACATTGCACAGATCATCAATTTGCATAAAACTGTTTGTCAATCATTGGTCCAAAATTTTAGAGGCCAAATTTTGGCATGTCTCTCAACACCTGCATGAGAACCAATTCATGTAGCGTGTACCACGAAAATTTTGTACATTGAGCACAGCTTCTCCTGCTATTACTCCTTTTCTGGCACCCAAGCAAATCATCTCTGCAAAAATGCGTTTTTGGTGGACATTTGCATGTCGCCAAATTGTATGGGTGGACGACAGCATTCTACAATTTGCATAAGTTGACATGGTCGTCAACTTTATGGCAATCTGTGTAAATGGTCATCATACTCGCCTTTTGTCATTCAGTTGGAGGGCACCAGTTGACAGTCAGTTTTGCTCCTGCATAGGACATCCATTCGCACAACCCAGCTTCATCTGCGGCCACCCTGGCATCGGATTCCGCAGGAGTCCTCCCCTTCTGAAGGATCTCCTCCCAATTCTGAAAGAAGCTGGTTAGCGCGGAAGCCCTACACGAAAAATCTGATTTCGTCTGAAACTCTGACTGACATCGGTGCCCACTCAACCCATAAGCCAATTTCATTCTTACCGGCGAGAAATTCCTGTAATGTGCACTGCAGTCAATTACTTTAATGTGCACTGTGTAGGGGGTTAGAAATGACCTCTGTTATTGTATGTTAGTCGATTAGACTACCAAGTCAGGAGAGGGCGCTACGCGCCTGTGAGTGGAACAGAGGAAGGCGATGTAGGCTCAGCTCACGCATGCGCAGTTGTCATAAATGCCGTTGTGTGAAGCTGATTAACACGGTTGTCTCGTGTCGTCTTTCCTCGTCGTTCACAGGTATTCAAAATAATAAGTGTTAGACATTCTCAAGATGTTAAAGTAATTGGGGACTTATTGGGCGATGCTAGATATGAAACCTTGTTTTGTGGCTTTGATGAATATTTTGTGGCTTTGATGAATTTGGATTTTTGGATGTCAATTGTAGTTCCCAGTACAACACACACGAGCGGGCAGACGTGCATAAGCATGTGCGAATGTGGAGGATATATACAATGTATAGATGTTGAATGTATATATCTACACATGAATGTATTCTGATATTGAAATTGATGTTTTGATGAGTAAGTGGTCATAAATGCCCTTGTGTGAAGCTGATTAACACGGTTGTGTCGTGTTGTCTTTCCTCGTCGTTCACAGTGCTACCTGCCTGTGAAGCGCTTTGGACCGACCCAGGTATCCCCTAGGCCTGAGGCCGGTTTCACTGTCTTAATAAACGTTAGATTTCCTCCATTGCATCTCCAACGTTGAATACTCTTCATTCAATCAAGCCTAATTGTAACAATTCGTTGCTCGTCAGATGGTTGGATGAGAAATATGTGCAATAAAAATTGTCATGCATTACAATAAATGCCACACATTATGCTCTTGGAAAACATAACTATTCTCAATATGGGCTTTGTCATCGATCCCAAATCATCAGGTGGGTGTGCCAACTCTAGTTCTGCAGGTGCATCCCACCAGCCCTTGCGGCCTCTCCTTTGTTGGATCTCCTATGACAATTGAAGCAGAGATTAAACTTTGTTTCCAAAGACACCAAGAATCAAAATTCAGTTCGGATGATACTGTTTTACAGCAGCATCTTCCTAGAAAATCACAGGATGGGTGGATGCAAATGGCTTGTGCACCCCACAGTTCATCAATTCATTTGCAAATGGAACAATTTCTCAACCACCATCCCAGCTCTGTTTGCGAATTGTTGCGTTACACATCATCTGCACAAAAAAAGCATCATGAAAAAAGTTCAGTGTTCAAATTTTGCAACTCAATCTTTTCCTTTTGAAATTAATTTCTCTGCTCAGAAACTAATAATCCGATCAAATTCAATTTATCTCATCTCATCTCATTTTCCGTACCGCTTATTCCTCATTAGGGTCACGGGGGTTGCTGGAGCCTATCTCAGCTGTCTTCGGGCACGAGGCGGGGGACACTCTGAATTGGTTGCCAGCCAATCGCAGTAATCGCAATTTATCGTTTTTATGAATTTGGGAGAGCGCGGGGCATCGCGGTGTCGGCCGCGCGGAGGGAGCATGGAGAGAGAGAGACGAACGGGCTGCAGGAGTATTTATGCGGAGCATAGTAATGACGCGACGTCATGAAAATTCGACATCATGTAAAGGAAGACAGGATATGACATATGAGGAAGTTCAAAATGTAAACAAAGATTACGGAGCGATGTTTAGAGATGTTTGTATGGCGAATTACCCCAACACAACAAATGTCAGAAAGAAAGAATAGGGAATGAAACCAAAAATTCTCAAGATACAAAAAGGAGAGGAGTAGCAGTACCTTACATTGCTGGAGTTTCTGAAAAATTACAAAGAGTCCTTTGGCAACACAAAATTCCTACTTATTTCAAACCGATAAACACGTTAAGGCAAAAATTAGTGCATCCAAAAGACAGGCTACCAAACGAAAAACAAAGTAAGTAGTTTATTCAATACATTGTAAGAATGAAAATTGTAAAGAGCAGTACATTGGGGAGACTCATCAAATTCTCAAAAAAAGACTTTATCAACATCGCAGGGATAATACAAGTGGGCCTCAATCGGCAGTACATTTGCACCTAAAAGCTAGCAACCACTCAATTTACGACAATGAGGTTAAAATCTTAGCGAAAGAACATAGATTGTTTGAAAGGGGGGTAAAAGAAGCGATTCTTATAAAACAACAAAATCCTTCATTAAACCGGTCTGGTGGGGTGAGGTTCAATTTGGATCGTTTATACAATAGCCTGCTTAGGCAAAACAGGTTAGGCAACATTCGTAATGCCGATGAGGTGATACCAGTGGGAGTGGGGCAAATAGGCCAGTCGTTAGAAAAATAATAAAATAATGTATAACTTTGTATGGAAAAATAAAACTCATTATATAAGAAACTCTGTCATATCCAGGGCGCTAAAGGAGGGAGGCCTAAATTTTTTGGACTTTACTTCTCGAAACTATACGTTTAAGATAGTTAATCTTAAACGGCTGTATAATTATCTGTGTAGCCCTGATGCAATCTGGAATTTCATTCCAAAATCCATGTTTTCCCGACTTGGTGGTCTGTCTTTCTTGCTGAAATGTAATTATTCGGTTTAAAAATTGCCTGTTAACCTATCAAAATTCAATAAACAAGTTTTATTAGCCTGCTGCCTAATGTATAAGCATTCTTTCTCTCCACATTGATGTATGATCTGGAATAACTGTCATATTTTGGACAAAAACATATCATTTATGTAAAGCAACTTTTTAACACAAACAATAATTTAATGAACTATGCTGAGTTTCTCAATACGCATCAAATCCCTGTGACCCCTAAGGACTTTGCCATCGTTATGGATGCCATCCCAAGTGGTGTCATAAGCCAGTTCAAGTCACTCCGCTACTCCTGACAGACCACCGCCAATTCCAGTGATAGAAACCGCCCTGGGGAAACTCTGTTTCTCATCAATTGCTTGAAATCGGAACCTAGCAATTAGACATTTGTTTCAAAAATCTTTTGTGACGGTTCCCTACATTGTCCATCACTGGAGAGCATATGTCCCAAATATCCTATGGGAAAAGGTTTGGACCCTGCCATATAATTTTTTCATCACAAACCAACAAAGAGAAATAACCTACAAACATTTGCACCGTTGCTATCCTGTTAAACATAAGATACGGTCCTTAGAGGATATATCTTGTACATTTTGTGAAGCTGAGCCTGAAACTGCAACTCACCTCTTCTGGGCTTGTCCCGAAACTACTCGCTTCTCGAAACACTTTGTCAAATATGTTCAATGTAAAATCACTTCTCCGTTCATATTTCATTACAAAGCATGCTGTTTGGATATTACAACAAGACCAACGATAAATACCAACAATAGACGATAAAGACCAACGATAAATATGTTATTATTAATTTTAGTATTTATTTTATTATTAATTTTATTATTTTTTTATGATGTTTTTCTTGCCAAACATCATATTCATAAATCGAAATTGTATGGGAGGAAACCCCTATTTGTAATATTTCAAAATGAAATGAAACAATATCAGAAAAAAATTCAACCATCTGCCGACCCAAACGCTATCAAAACAAATGATTTGTTGATGAAATATGGCATAGGATGTAGTGCTTGCCGAATCATCTGGTGTTCCCCCCTCTCTTTTTTGTCAATTTCACTATGTTGTGCAGACTCAATGAAATGTTAAAACCCCTGGCACCCCCCCTGCTCTTTCTCTCTTTCTTCTATTTTTTACTTCTCTCCTCTTTTTCCTTTTTGTACAATGATTATCTGTCAGGAACTCTTATTTCCTGTGCGATCAGGTATTGTCTCTTACGCGATTATGTCACCTAATGTATGTTGCCAACTGTTTACAAAATGTTAAGTATGCAGAAAGATTTGTTGAGACACACCTCTGATTTACTTCTAGAAGCTCCACGAGCTATTCAAAACCAGTGATTTTGTTTACTTTTGTTGTGTTTTGTTTGCAATGTTGTTTGTTTGTTTCCATTACTTTGTTTGTTCGCATGCTATTTGAAAAAAAAATATGTAGGGGGAACAGCCTCCCCTTTCTTTACTGGTCCCTTTCTCTCTCTCTTGCTCGGCGCTCTGACTGAATAATAAATATTCTTTTTGTATATCACCTTACTTCCTGCTGATTGAATATTTTGATTACACAAATGAAGAACTGAACCGGAAAGAAGAACAAGATTTAATCTGAAAAGATTCATAATCTAACACCCTCTTTGAAGTTTTTACTGATAAACACCCTGACAAGAGGCATCGTAAATAACTCTGGCTTCTTTCAAATGCCTTAATCAAGCCGTATACCACAAGTGTCAAAGTCAAGGCCCGTGGGCCAAATCCGGCCCACCACATCATTTTTTCCGGCCCGCGAAAGCAAATCAAACTTGTTAAATTCCATGATGATTGCTGAAATCTGAGCCAAAATTTCATATTTTTGGATGTCAACCACAATAAAAGTTATTATTCTTGACTTCAGATTTGAAAACGAGTTATTCATTAATTTGCTGTGTGCTCTATATGTAATATTTGAAGGGATTTAAACATTCTAATGGGTTCACCAAATTCATAACGGCCCTCGAGAGGAAACCATAACTACAATGTGGCCCGCGGCAAAAAATGACTTTGACACCCCTGCCGTGTACAGAACAAAGTTTAGTTCCAAATGTCAATAATCCGATAATTTTATAAATTCACTCTTTGACTCTGTCATTTTATACAATTTCCATTTCATTCATCTTCCATGCTGCTCTGTCTTCACGAGGGTCACGAGTGGTGTTGGAGCCCATCCCAGACGTCTCCGGGCATTCACTCAGCAGGGGGTCCTCGGAAAATGACACTGACGAACACGTACTCCTCTCCATTCGCTCCTTCTCCTCCATTCGCTCCTACCTCAAAAACAAACTCACAAAATTAAATCCACAAAAAACATCTCTATCTAATGATTCAGCAACCATCATCACAATTACATATAATTCCATCGTAACCTAGCGGGTAAGTGCTTTATACATTCTTATTCTCTAAGCTGGCCAGCAAAATCAAATTATAACATATATATATATATATATATATATATATATATATATATATATATATATATATATATATATATATATATATATATATATATATATATATCAATAGCCTCCCTCTGGTTACAGTCATTCAGCCCAACACATACAAAGCACAGCTACCACATAGACAGACATATACGTACACGCACATAGAAGCACACAAAGGGACACACACAAACGGACACAGACAGACGGCTCCTCCAAAATGGCCCCCTCCTTAGCCAACCCCCCTGCCCACAAACTGTCCCCTGGACAATGAAACTGCCTCGGAAACTACGTAATACCACATGGCTAGCAATGCTGATAACGCGCTGATGTTGATGAATGCAATACTGTGATGGAAAATCCACGATCTATTGCAGCTGCAATTAAACAAAAAAATAACACTTTAATCGTCCAAATAGGCGGCCCAGTAGTCGAGTGGTTAGCACACCGGCTTCACAGTGCAGAGGTCGCCGGTTCGCGTCCCGGTCCGGCCTCCCTGTGTGGAGTTTGCATGTTCTCCCCGGACCCGCGTGGGTTTTCTCCGGGTCCTCCGGTTTCCTCCCACACTCCAAAAACATGCATGGCAGGCAGATTGACCACTCCAAATTGTCCCTAGGTGTGAGTGTGAGTGTGACTGTTGTACGTCTTTGTGTGCCCTGCGATTGGCTGGCAACCAATTCAGGGTGTCCCCCGCCTCGTGCCCGAAGACAGCTGAGATAGGCTCCAGCAACCCCCGCGACCCTAATGAGGAATAAGCGATACGGAAAATGAGATGAGAGATGAGAATCGTCCAAATAGGAACAAGTTCCTAAAAGGCCCTTGTGCGTTATCCGGGGCTGACAACCAACAATTCCGCAGTTCGCCCGGTGCCCGGCAGCAGACGTCGCAATCTGCAATGGCATTAGCTAGTCACACGCGGAAACTCCACATCAAGGCTCGGATTAAAATGGTCCGCCTTGACCAATTTATCAGTATTACAAGCCTACGATACGCAGATCAAGTGTAATTAGAATTCCTTTGGCCGAAAACATTCTTATCAATCCATTCATTCAACATAGCTGCATGCTAGCGGCGCCATTCACCCGTGAAGGCAGTCCTGAGCTACGAGCACTAAGAAGGAGGGTGCCCCCCGTCGAACACACTCGAAGGAAAAAGGGCTTCGTCCACTGGAAGAAACACGGGGCCCACTCCCTCCCCCCCTCTCGATGTCATCTGTGAGAGGTCCCAGGTTTCGGCACCAATTATAATGGGTTGATCATGATCGTTCGTCCCATGTTCACAGCTTTTCAGTGTGTTGATGGCAGAGGATGGTTAAATCCACAGGAAGCCAGGTGTTGAACAGAATAAGTTACTTTAATCTTGTAGACAGCAGGGGCATCACGGGGTGTCGGCTGAGGAGGAGGAAAAAGAAAGAAGAAGGAAGAGGAAGGAGGAAGAGACACGAAAGACCGCTGGAAGAGAATTTATAAGACACCCGTAATCCCGTAAACCCGTAATAAATATAAGACACATGTAATCGGATGTGACATCATGTAAAGGAAAGCAGGGTATGACGTATCTGGAAGTCCAAAACGTAAACAAACGATGCAAAAGATGTTTAAAAATGTTTGTATAGCGAATTACCCCAACAATAGTGGGACCAGATCCCAGTCTGTCTCTGTTGCCCCGGCCTGGTTCTTGGCCTCGGGCTGCTGCTGAGGCCGAGCGTGGTTGGACTCTGATGAAGACTTAGACGAGGAGAGGTTGGAAGGCTTGCTCTCTGCTTTCCATCCAAACTTTATATAGAGATCTTTCATCTCCGGCTTCTTATTCAAAATATGCTGAAGAGACAGGATACAATGTTGGACGGGCTTTTGAGGAGGTTGTTTGGGACACTCTCCTGTGAACCTCTCCTTAATGTAGATGCTGCTCTCACAGGGTCTGAAGAAGCTAACTCGGCCATTCTCTGGGATACTTGTCCTGGAAGTGTTCACAGTGGGCTCCTCTGAGGCAGAGTCTCCTATAATTACCCATCCCAAATCAAAGCGTTGGGCATAGGGCGCATTGTGTGGTCCATTACACTGACTGCGAACCTTGTGAACTCGGATGATATCTCTTCCAAGCAACAGAAGGAATTCGGCTGAGGCATCAAGCGATGGTATCCTGTTAGTAATGGTTTTGAGATGGCGATAATGTGTAGCAGCCTCTGGAGTTGGTATCTCCTCTCTATTATTAGGTATCAGATTGCACTCAAAGAGAGTTGGTAGTACCATGGATACTCCACCATCAATAGCCTCTATGACGAAGTTTGTGGCTCTTCTTTCACTGGTTTCTGTCATGCCAGAACATGTCTCCAATGAGGTGTGCTGTCAATGTGACGGAGGAATTCAAGGTGGAGGTAGGACTCCACCAGGGGTCAGCTCTGTGCCCCTTCTTATTCGCTATGGTGATGGACCTTGGACCATGATGGTTGCAGATGACATTGTTATCTGTAGCGAGAACAGGGAACAGTTGGCGGAGAAACTAGAGATCTGGAGGTATGCCCTGGAAAAGAGAGGAATGAAGATCAGTCGCAGCAAGATGGAATATATGTGTGAATGAGAGGGATCCAAGTGCAAGAGTGATGCTACAGGGAGAAGAGATAAAGAAGGTGGAGGATTTTAAGTACTTGGGGTCAACTGTCCAGAGCAATGGAGAGTGTGGAAAAGAGGTGAAGAAGCGTGTCCAGGCAGGCTGGAGCGGCTGGAGAAAAATGTCAGGTGTGATGTGTGATAGAAGGGTTGCAGCTAGGATGAAAGGAAAAGTGTATAAAACAGTGGTCAGACCAGCCATGATGTTTTGACTGGAGACAGTGCGACTGAAGAAAAGACAGGAAGCAGAGCTGGAGGTAGCAGAGCTGAAGATGTTGAGGTTTTCTTTGGGAGTGACCAGGTTGGATAGGATCAGGAATGAGTACATTAGAGGGACAACTCATATTAGAGGCTTTGGAGAGAAAGTCAGAGAGGCCAGACTGAGATGGTGTTTGGACATGTCCAGAGGAGCGAGAGTGACTATATTGGGAGAAGGATGGTTAGCCTTGAACTGCCAGGCAGGAGACCGAGAGGAGGACCGAAGAGGAGGTTTATGGATGTTGTCAAAGAGGACATGAAGGTAGCTGGTGTGTGAGAAGAGGATGGACAAAACCGGGTTAGATGGAAGACATTGATTCGCTGTGGCGACCCCTCAAGCGAAAAGCGGCAAGGAAAAGAAGATTTTTATTATGTGACACTATCAGCATGATATTTGAACTTTCACATTTGTATTCAAGCAAGAATAAAGCAAGCAAGAAAGAATAAACAGTTTAAAAACACAAAATACAGCCATTTTTGTTTTCATTGTAAATATTCCACTTGCTTACTCAAAACAATTATCATCGATTCGTCATCCTCTAGCTGCCTGATAATTTTTTTTGTCCATCACCTTGCTTCCTGCTGATTTAATATTTAGACTGTACAAACGGAGAGCTGAACCAGGAAGAACAACATTTAATGCAACATTCGGTGCAGAAACCTCGGCTGGCATGACCGCAGTGGCTGGAAAAAGGAAGGGGGTGGGATTTTTCCCCCGCCTATTTTTGAATACAAAGAATCCTGATCCTGGCTGTGAAACACTGCTACCAGACCATCTGCTGTCCATTTATGAAGTAAGTGTGATATATATCTATATATATATATAATAGATAGATATAAGCATAGAAAAGATGAATTAAATTGCAAAAAAGTTTTTCCTGGCCTACTTGATTTGTCCAGCTGTTTGACAATCCTGAGGAAAACCTGTGCTTTTACGAAAAACACTCAGGTTCAAGGAGGAACTAGAGTTGTAATTGTCACGGAGGACACATTATTGTGGGGGGCTTATGGTTTTTTTGTCCGAATCTGGAAGCTAAAGTTCCGGAGTGGGGTGCATTGCATTGCATTCTGCTGAAGACTAATTAATATGAATGAATTAGCAGAAACTTGTGTTTTTACGAAAAAAGCTCAAGTTCAAGGAGCAACTCGAGTCGTAATTGTCATGGAGGACACATTATTGTGGGGGGCTTCTGATTTTTCGTTTGAATCTGGAAGCTAAAGTGGGGTGCATTGCATTGCATTCAGCCGAAGGCTAATTAATTAATTAATTAGCAAAAAAAGCAGCTGCAGCTGTGGGTTGTCTAAAAAAGCGACAGAAGTGGACAAACTACAAATTATTTAATTCATTTCCTTGTATTCTTTATATCTCTTTGTATATTGTAGACAAAGAAGTCTGAAAATTTGCCTCAGGCAGAAGGAAAAAAGGCAGAAGAAGTGTGCGTGCGTGTGAGTGTGGCAGGAGCTTCGGGGAGCAATAAAATAGGTAGGGCTGCCTTAGGTGGGGGTTACCTTGCACTTAAGGTATTTCTCATGCAGTTTGAGATCTTTTGAGATACTTGGCAGAGTTTGCAAGCTTTATTTTTTTCTTTCTTTTTTGGGAACATTTTGGAAGTTGTGTGAAAAGCAATGGGTCAGGCGTGTTCGAAAACCACAACCCATCGCGATACTGAATTTATGATTACAAAATTCCCTGACACTGAGATTTATTGTAAAAGATGGATGCAAAGTTATGGATTTGATGGCGCTCTGAATGTTGAGTCACTAAAGGAAATATGGCTTTGATTAAAAATGAAAGAATCTTCTGCTGGCAGAGCCCTGGAAAAAAATTGTGCAGACTTTCTGCTTGCGAGAAGTGGTTACAACAAGCACGTAATAGAGAACATGACCCTTTACCTAAGCAAACTAGGACAAATGAATAAAGCTCTGTCTTCAAAGATGGCCGCTGATGATTAAATTCCGCCGAAGACAAAAGAGCATTGCAATTGCCATTACTAGCAGAGACAAAAACTAACCACAGCAAGACGAGGGGCGGGTTGTGGGCTGGGGGGGTTTGAGCTTGGGGGTCAGAGGTCAGAGGAGGATCTGTGCGCAAGGTCCTCCACTTCCTTCTGCGACTACTCTCTCTGCCACCCGCCCTCCCTCCCACCCTTGGCTGCTCGTGGCAGAAGAACAGTGTTTTCAGGAGCAGACTGGAGCGCACACGACCCCTACTGGGGGGTCTCAGTCATTACAAACTGACTTAGCAAAACAACGTGTTTGTGATGATGAGGGCGATATAAGCAGCCGTACCAGAAGCAAGACAGGATGCTCTAAATTGTATCCATTTGAACAATTGCATCATGTTAAAGTGAATGATGAAAGCGACTGTCAAGTTCATCCCTTGATCCAAGTAGCTAGCCCTAACCCAGCTGAAATTAATGACAGAACAATTCTCATGTACAGGCCTGGTGTGGTAGTGATGTGGCTGAAGCGTGCAAAGGATTAGTTGATTTTGTAGAGAATGCTGAAAATTGGACTGAAAATTTTGAGGACCAACTGAATGGAATGTAAACACTTAAGATTTTCAGACGATGTCTTGGTCATAATTGGAATAGAGTGAAAGGCTGTTACACTGGGAATACGCCAACCGGTGTTAACATGTCTTATGAGGAAGCGGCTGCCCAGCGTAGGGCAGTGTGTGACATTATCAGGAAATTATGGAAAAAGACACCCAATTTTGCCATTATACAAAAATGTAAACAACGACAGGATGAAGATATTGAATCATTCCGAGGACGTCTGTATTGGGGTAATTCACTATACGAACATCTTTAAACATCGCTTTCTAATCATTGTTTACGTTTTGGACTTCCTGATACATAATATCCTGCCTTCCTTTACATGATGTCTCATACCGTTACGTCACATCCTATTGCGTCGCACACTGTGCATCATATAAAAACTCCCCCAGTCTGTTCGTCAATCTCTCTGCCTTCATGCTTCCTCTCATCCGACACCGCGATGTCTCAGCTGTCATCAAGATTAAACTAATTTATTCTGCCCCACACCTGGCTTCCTGCTGATTTAACCATCATCTGCCATTGAGACCCGTAGAAGCAATGAGCCAGGGAAAAACAATCACGATAAACCCATTATTATTGGTGCCAATGGACTTCGGGTCCTAGCTGATGGCATCGAGAAGGGGGGAAGGAGTGGGCCGCCCCTCCCTTCTTGGTGTCCGTCACTCAGGCTTGCTTCACGGGTGAGTGGCGCCGCTAGCATGCAGCTATGCTGAATGAATGAATTGATAAGAATTTTTCCGGCCGAAAAAATTCTAACTGCGGTTAATTTGCGCATCGGTGAGCTTGTGGGCAGGTAAATGTGGTAAGGTAGACCAATTCTAGCAGAGCTCTGTGGGCGTATACTTACTATGTTAAACTCTATTATGCCTATTCGGGATATGAGTCGGTTTCTGGGCGCCGGGCATACTGCGGAATAGTCGGTTGTCAGACCCGGATCATGCACGAGGGCTGGTAAAAAATTAATTTATTAATTTTGAACCGGACGATTTAAATGTTATTTTTTTGTTTAATTGCAGCTGCAATAGATCGTGGATTTTCCGTAACATTAATGCATTCATCAACTAGTGTATTATTAGCATTGCTAGCCATGAGGACAGAGCGTGGTCGGCTGAGGGGGGGCATTTTGGTGGAGCCGTGTGTCTTTTGGGTGTGTTCTTTTGTCTTTCCTTTTGTGTGTTTCATTGTGTGCTTTTGTGTATGTGCGTGCATTGCGTTTGTGTGTGTATGTGCGCGTGTTGGTTGTGCGTAGACGTTGACACCCGTTGGGTGCCCTGTGTGTGAGCGTACACGTTGACGCAGCTGAGTGCCCTGGGTGAGCTTCGCTGGAACACAGGGACAGGGGGAGCTAAGGGGGGCTGACCAGAGAGAGCGGGCGGAGGACTGGGCCAATCCTCCTCCTTCCTCTCTGTCCTAAAGAGGGGGGGGGGGAATTCACAGCCGCATTCTAGGATCGGTAAATTGATTAGTTCGGCGAATGGGTAAATTACGGAAAGAAAAGCAATAAGGCAGTTGCGTTAACATTCACAAACGTATTGAGCAAAAAATATTGTTCTGCCGGATGTGATCTGCCGCCCAGTTATCTCTTCTTTCACAGGACGAGAGGCAAAAAGCCTTATTATTGGATAAAAATAGGAAAAAAGAACGTTAAATTTCTTTGTGATAATGGTGCATGCAGATCAGTGTTAAGTGACACCATTCCATGTGTCACTCTGAGTCGAAAACAAAATTCTGCGGTATCAGCAGTTGGCAAAGTTACATTGTTACCCAATTCTAAACCAATATAAATTTTAGATGAGGGACTAACACCATAGGGTCACTATGGTCTTGAGTCTAGATTGTCCTATTAATTTGTTAGGAAGAGATCTTTTACAACAACTGCAAATAGCCTTGATACCAACAGAAGAAGGATACAAGCCCAGATGAAAACAAGAGTGTATCAATCGCTTTGTTTCAAAATCTAGAAAGTACAGGTAACAAAGCTTCTTTGACTAAGTTACAGTTTTGCCAAAAAGAAATTGTATTTCTAGGGTTAAAACAAAAAAACAGGCAAATTTGCAGGTGCCCAGACCGAAGACGAAAAAACAAATGATGACATTTTACTCCAGAACTTGGATTCCACATTATGCATTAGTCACCCAACCATTATAGACACTGATTTACCAAGACGAAATGTCACTGAATGACTCTTTTCAGTGGACTGAAGAAGGCAACAAAGCCTTCACAGAATTAAAAGATATGCAAGCGTTAGCCACGAAATTTGAAAAAGATCTGGGGTTGGTCGATGGTGCTAAACTTGTTGACGGACTGTATACAATCGACGACAAGCCATGTTTACCGAGATACACGTTCCCCATGGTTGCTCATTTAAGCCATGGTAGCTCACATGTATCAACAGGAGGGATGGTGTTTATAGCAGGAAAGGCATTCCATTTAGTCAAAGGTTTCAACTTATATGCAATAAACATTTGTTGACGTTGTTTAATTTGTTGTAAACACAATCCACAAGGTAACATGCGACCAAAAATAGGAAAATTTCCACCGGGGTCACACCCCTTTGAAGTGATCCATATGGACTTCATTGAACTAAGCACAAGTGGTGCTTAAAAATACTTTTTTGTGCTAATTGATTCATTTAGCAAATGAGACAATTAAAAATAGACTCAGAAAAACGATGGAAACAGGCAAACCATGGCCTGAATGTCTGTTTCTGGTGAAATTATATATGAGAATAACACCCACTAATAATGGCTTAACACCATTCGAGATATTGCATGGCAGACCATTCAACCTCCCATTATGAGAAGGTGAACTTTGGGCAGAAAATGAGTCAGATCGAGGTGCCCTATTAGCAAAGTGGCTGAGTGAAATGTTTACAACAAGATAAGTTCATTCCACATGTGTACTGCCGCAGTCCTTTTTGATCCCACAGTAGAGGCTAAGACAGGCATGGGCAAACTACGGCCCGTGGGCCACATACGGCCCGTTAGGCTTTTTAATCCGGCCCGCCGTACCTGCCCAAATTATAGTAAAAACAGCGTCTGAAACTCATGACAAAAAGTTAGCGGACAACAGGGCAGATAACTGAAAAGTTGCCTGCCCCATCTTTCACAACCTGAAACACAATGAGACAACTAATCACATTAAAAAATATTGTCACAAAGTATAACGTTTTTTTAATCAAGAATGTACCGAGTACAAATACTACCTGGCTTAATTTACGGTAAATGTGCATGGCTATATTTTGCTGCAGCAGTCGATTGTCATTGTGGTGCACAATGCAACGTTTGGATGGTTTCCTACGAGCCACTCAGCCCCTTTCATGAGTCTCACGTACAATTTACAGTCATGGTTTAATGTAAATTTACGTTTTGTAGCGTCACATATGTTGTTAGCCTCTTTTGAATCTTTCTTCTGGGCTGAGGTTCTGTGCATCTATTTTGGAAAATTATATGCAATTGGACGACTTTATAACGCTTGCGAAAGTCCGGAAGAAAGAAGCAGGCTTCTGATTGGCTGCCATGCCGAATATGCAAATTTCACTGCAGGTTGCCGATGTCTGTGTGCTCGGCGACGGTACACGTGTATTGTTTGCGCGTGAAGGCGAGGGCTTTCAGTGAGGAGTTTGTTGAGCGCGCGGTCAGGACAAACCATCTATGATTTGACGGAATTTAACACAAGTAGGTATTATTGAGCTTGAATATTTCGTTGTGGAATAATATGTTTTGAATGTTGAAAGTGATTCCATTTTTCAATAAATGTTGATTTCTTTAACTTTGCCCCTTCAATGAAAACGTATTAAAACAGACGCAATCTTGATGAATCACAGTGCATATGTTATTTTAATCTATTTCCATTTCCTCCTCCAAGTATCTGTGAAATAGTATGTAAACGCCATATTCCTTGAGACAAATTTATTAACTGATCAGGGATATTTTTCAGATTTGAAAGACAGTTAATAAATTGGGTTCTTACTGTGCTATGAGGTTTGTACACACTACATTTAAAGGACAACCGGAACCATTTTTTTGTGTTTCCCACTGACATTATAAAAACGTTTTATAGCATCTATAATACCCAAATCAGGCAGGCTGATATTTTTAGTTAAATGAAAAACACCAATAAAAATGACTTCAAAATGAATCCGGAAATGGCCAGGTTCAGAAGGTCCCACCCCTTTGTTCGTGACATCACGCCATGACGTCTTGCCTTGCTCGAGAATCAAAACAATGGCTTCAGATTCGGAGAAGATGTTTTCTTGTTACTCATCCAGTTATGAATATGATTCAAGTTCTGAAGAGGAAAGCATAAATGTTTGCAATTGATTCAAGGAGTCCTCCCATATCAATTCGAGCCGCCAATGACAGCAATGTAGCACCCAGAAAATGCAGAAGATTGCGCCCAAGCTCCGTTGGAAATGGACTGATTTGTCAGCTGGGAATTTGTGTCAGCGAATATCAAATAGTTGTCTTGGTGCAACACACAACGATTCACCATGGCGTTATTTATGTGTTTTCCTTCTAATTTCGCCATCAACACGGATCAACATGAAGTTTTCAGACCAAACAAAGTACCCAAAATGCATTGTGTGTCGCTTTCTCGGTCAGGGGCGGTCCAAACGTGACGTCACATGGGCATCGTCATCAACTCGAAAACAAGACTTAGTGAATATTCAGCGCAAGTCTTAAAACTTAAACTATAGCTATATGCTGTGGAATCTTTGTAAAATACGCTCAGTCAAAGTCATTTGAAGTGATTTTATTAATTATGGACATAACTTGTCGGGAGGCGTCGGTTGTCCTTTAATGCTTTAGGTTTAGTATTTCCGGCCCAAACACTCCCTCTAAATGCTCCTGGCTCGGCCCCTCTGTCAAATTTTAGAACCCAATGCGGCCCGCGAGTCAAAAAGTTTGCCCACCCCTGGGCTAAGACCAGGAGACGAGGTCCTGATCAAGACGATCAAGCGAAAGACGTGTTCGGCGCCGAAGTGGGAGGGGCCATTCACCGTGCTGATCACAACGCCAACTGCCATCAAAATCGCAGAAAGAGCCAACTGGGTGCACCAAAGTCATTGCAAGGTCGTTCACCAACCGGATCCTGAGTCGGTGGAAGACGGGTGGTGCCAAACCCGTACCCACAGAAGAAGCAAACTTTGATCCTACTAACTAGCTATGGGCTGGGTCGACATTATCTTCCTGTACGGACTTGTGGGGGCAATCGAGATGACACACGTAAAGCCCCCCATACCTCCCGCCTGCTAAACTCCACTATTCTATCCAGCGACATCAGATAAATGCCCAAACATGGCACATCCCATGGCCTGCCTGCCTCTACATGCTGCAGGAATAGTTTTGTTTCCCCTTGGCATCCTAGTGAATAAAGCACGACAAAATGGAAGTGATTATCCCCATGGTTCTTGGTACGCTCGTGTCAAGGTGAGGAAGGCTTGGACCACTGGTTGGGATTCCGTTGTGGTCCATTCCAAGCCCGACACAAAATGGTTTCGGGACAGCTGTGCTCAAGAAGCAGCACGAATTGTCCTCAAGATAGCTATCGGGAACTGGTTGGGAACTGGCACCATGACAGATATCCAACTTGCTATCATAACTCATGATGTTGCAGGATGCATGGACTTGAGACTCTGTCCAGGCGTTCCTGGACATCACATTGGTTTTCCCGTAAGTATTTGCATTATGTCATCTGTGGCATCACCAGTCATGATTTCACCTTTCCACCACAAAACACACATCAGACTGTCAGCCTGGGTGGAGGCAACTGACAACACGGCCCAGAGCCCAGGTGTCATAGACGTATTAGATCAACCGTTTGCAGGAGAAAGACATGGCTGGAATCCATTATTATCAAACACGTGGTACCGTTATGCTACGCTCATTGCGAAACAAAATAGAAAAATAATTGTTTTGTATGCTCTTATATGCCTCATTCTGTGACACAACAACGCGTGCATTCAAAGGTATTCGGAGAGAGAATCGCTAGAGCTGTATATTTGTTAATATCTTTGCATAAATCCGAACAACATTTTCCGGTTCTTCGTAATGCTTCGAAAGGAGAGATAGTTCCAGGCTTCGACACTCTTTTGGAACCAGATAACCAAGTTATGACCAAGAGCGGGTTGCGATTAACATTATGCGTTGCAATGTACAGTACGGGTAAAAATTGGGGTTTTATAGATGAGGATAGATGTATATATGTGCTACCGCTAAACACTAATGTCACTGTTTTGCCCGTATCTTCGCATCTTTGGTGGTTATGCAGTTGGAAAGTATATTATTTTATTCTTCCGCGAGCCTACGGTCTGTGCGCACCTGTTACTGTGACCGACGATACTTTCATCGTCACGAGTCGTCCAGCACACCATCATGTCAAGAGCAGAGTATCGTTTAATCCCCATGATTTGGATCTGGGGAACTGATGTTCCAGAACAATTCAAACACCATAGCACGGGTAGTAAGGTTATGTTCGCCCTTTTTCCGCAAATTGCAGTGGCAAAAAAAACATGCTACGAATTGAAACAATTGATTACATATTTCAAGTGTTTGTAAATGCCAGCTTGAAAGTGGATGAAATGTAGAACACCAAAATTGCAGCAATTAGACAAATGGTGCTGCAAAATAGAATGGTTTTGGACCTTTTGACAGCCCCACAAGGGGGCGTCTTTGCTATGGTGGGTGACACTTGTTGTACGTGTATATACCCGAAGAAGCAAATTCCATAAACATGACTAATGCTTTGTCTGTTATCAGGGATCTCAGAGATGCTATGGCCAAAGATCGACGGCCCGATCACCCGTGGAGCTTTGCCATGCTTTTCGGGGGCCCTTTTATATGACTTTCCTTAGACTGTTTTCATAGTCATTGTTTGTATTATTCCTTGTTTGCGCATGATGGTGATCTCTATGATCAAAGATTTTGTACCAACAAATGCGTGAAGGGGACCCTGTGTTGTAATTTGGAATTGTACACCATGGCCAGAGTGTGGTTGCTCCCGCAGAACGGAGGGCCGAGAAGGAATTTTCCTCATCATTATTTTAATTGGATTTGATTTGCCTTTATTACTCTCGCAATGGAGAAATTAAATCTCACAGCAGTAAAGTTACGATATTTACGAATTGTTCCCTGTGCCGTTATTTATGACGTTCATGCTGAAAACCGTTTTGGAGATGCATGTACTGATGTTTTTAATGGGTAAACAGGAGGGAATGTTAGAATTGGTTATATACACATGCTAAAAACATCCTGTTATTTCATTTTAACTTATTCTTATCAATTAGTAAGTCCATATATGTATGCAGTTTAGTTTTCTGTATATGTTAATTAGTATACATGTACTCAGGTTGTACTTAGTATAGAAATCTAGCTATCATGTTTCAGTCTAATCATAAATATTCATGATTGTATCTAGCTGATGATAGGTCCTTTCCAAAGGGACATCACTCCTGTTTTTTACAAATGTTTGAAACGCACTTGACCGCGCTCTTGTCTTGCTGCCCCTTGGCTTAGCTTCTCCCCTGGAGAACATCCTCTAGCTGCCTGATAATAAATTTTTGTATATCACCTTGCTTTCTGCTGATTTAATATTTAGACTATACAAATGGAGAGCTGAAACAGGAAGAACAATTAATGCAACAGCTTCCATTGTGGGCTTTGTGTTTGGGGGGCTAACTAACCTTGAAACTTTTAAATATGATAACTTATATTCTGTCTATTCTCTATCAATCATATTCATTACTGTATGAGGAACAAGAAAGCATATTCTCTGAATCTGAACTCTCTGAATCCATTGTTTTGATTCTGGAGCAAGGCAGTTTGTGGGCCGAGATCGCCGGATTCCCCCAGAAGGTTCCCAATGTGACGTCACGAACATGGCGGCAGGACTCCTGGATCTCTCCAGGTTGGAGATCGTCAGTGGCAGTTTTGGGCAACTTTAAATAAATTTTATTGGTGTTTTTCATTTGACTAAAAATATCAGCCTGCGTGTTTTGGGTATTTCAGATGCTGTAAAGCATTTTCTGATGTCAGTTAGGCACCCCAAACATTGTGTCTGACTGATAACCAGTCAGCCGCAGAAGAACGTACATTTTCAAGAATTCCACTGTGTATCACCATAAAATACTGGCAGCATGGATGCGGTTATTTTACTGACCGTAGATGGTCATCATACTCGCCTTTTCTCATTCAGTTGGAGGGCACGAGTTGACAGTCAGTTTCGCTTCTGCATAGGACATCCATCGCACAACCCAGCTTCATCTGCGGTCACTCTGGCACGGATTCCGCAGGAGTCCTCCCCTTCTGAAGGATCTCCTTCTCCCAATTCTGAAAGAAACTGGTTAGCGTGGAAAGCCCTATACAATATCTCTGATTCCGCCTGAATCTCTGACTGACATCAGTGCCTACTCAACTCATTTGCTAATTTCAATCTTACAGGCGAGAAATTCCTTTAATGTGCACTGCAGTCAATTACTTTAATGTGCACTGCATTCAATTCATCACAATCAGAATCAGAATCATCTTTATTGCCAAGTATGTAGAACACACAAGGAATTTGTTTCCGGTAGAACACGCTGCACTAGTATCGTCGTCAAAAAAACTGCTAAGTTCCATTCATAATAATAATAATGATAATTCCCAATAAAATCAATCTTGACAGGTTATCCTGCACTTTTAGTCGTAACTATAAACTACTAACGGACAAATGTCATCACTGTACGGCCTAGCCAGCGCTAAACCTATTGCGTGGCACAATAACCCACAAGGATAAGCAGGGAAACCGGCAGTCTACAAGGTTTCCCTTGTTTACAGAGGTTTGCTGGTTCCTTCAGGGACGGGGGTAGATGTAGCATATGTCACACTGCTACAAAATGTTGCGGCAGGTCATAAAGCAGCGGTGACGACACGCCCGCAGGTAGAACATGTAGAACATGGCGGCACAATAAAGATGTTGACAAAACAAGTGTTCTCTCATTCCCCGGAGGACATAACGTGTGTGTGTGTGTGTGTGTGTGTGTGTGTGTGTGTGTGTGTGTGTGTGTGTGTGTGTGTGTGTGTGTGTGTGTGTGTGTGTGTGTGTGTGTGTGTGTGTGTGTGTGTGTGTGTTCTCGTTTGCGCGCCCCGGTCGGGACATCAACCTGACGCACGCAGTCTGGAGGGGACTCATGTACCCGTGGGGACCTAAAATGAGGTCCCCACGGGAAAATTGCTCTGAGAGACTTCTGGAAAGGATACCCCCAAGGAAGGCATTAGCATGGTGTGGGACTTGCAATAAAATATAGTCTCCTACTAAAACTCCCAGAATCACCGATTGGCAAAGGCTTATGTCACTTAGGATCCCTCTGGCTAATAAAAGATAAAAGACCACTCTTAGTGCTTATGCACCTACCCTACCATCAAAGGAAGACGCTAACAACAGCTTCTACAAGGCATTAGATGAGGTCCTCCGCAGCATACCTAAGGAGGATAAGATCTTCTTGCTGGGAAGAGTGGGGAAGGACAACAAGGTGTGGAGTGGTGTTAATGGTGGGCATGGCATCGGGCATGTCAATGCAAATGGCCTACGGCTGCTAAGTCTTTGTTCTGAGCAAGACTTGACCATCACAAACATCATCTTCCAACTGAAAAACAAGAACAAAGCATCCTGGATGCACCCACGCTCTAAACATTGGCACCGGATTATTTACACAATGGTCAGACGCTCAGACATAAAAGACGTCTTGCTCACTCGTGCAATGAGAGGAGCTGAGTGCTGGACTGACCCCCGACTCATGATGACCAGGCTTCGAGTGCAAGCACGCCCTGCTATTTGTCTCCAGAGGTCAGGGAAGAAGAGGCTGGACTGCACCTGGCTAGCAGAGCCTATGGCTCGAGACAAATTCAGTCTCTCTCTTGCTGAAAATCTGAAAGACATTGAGCATATCCTGCTGGGAGAGGACTGCATTGATGGAAAATGGTCCACAATCAGCTCCAGGCTCTATGATGAAGCATCCAAATCCATCGGATATAAGCGCAAAAAGCACCAGGACTGGTTTGATGACAACACAGACACAATAACCTTGATGCGTCTGTGTAAGCTCTCAGTCGTACAGGAGTGGTCCATCGATGAGAAGGTTTCTTCAGCCGTCATCTGTACAAAAGTGAAGGTTTCGGACGTTTCGCCTCCTATCCAAGAGGCTTCGTCAACAGTTCGCTGACGAAGCCTCTTGTGTGGAAGCATGAAACCGTGCCTCAGCCCACATCAACGGCGCTCCGGCAGCAATGGAAGAAACTCAGGGCGGAGTTGCAGTCAAAACTACGTGCCCTGCAGAATGAGTGTACATCGAAGGCGGCAGAAATACAATTTCATGCCAATAAACACGATATGCACAACTTTTATAATGCAGTAAAAGCCATCTATGGCCCAAGAAACTGCGCTGTCTCCCCGCTGAAGCCTAGTGACGGTACAAGTGGATCACCCCACCATCCAAGACCTTGACCTTCCACCAACCTTTGCAGAGGTTAAGAGTGCTTTAAAATCTCTGAAAAGCAACAAGAGCCCTGGTCCTGACAGTATCCCGGCCGAGATCCTCAAGCAAGGAGGCTACCTATGTACCCATGCCCTCTTCCTCTTCATCAGCAATGTGTGGAAGCATGAAACCGTGCCTCAGCAGTGGGAAGATGCAAATATTGCCACCATCTACAAAGGCAAGGGGTATAAATCCCTCTGTGGTAACAGTCGTGGCATCTCACTTCTGGCAGTTGATGGTAAAGTCCTGGCTATGATGCTACATAGATTGATAAACTGCATTACAGAAGATCTGCTGCCAGAATCCCAGTGTGGTTTCAGGCAGAACAGGAGCACCGTATACATGGCCTTCACAGCTCGGCAGCTTCAGGAGAAGTGTAGGGAACAGCACTAGAACCTCTATGTTGCTTTTATTGATTTGTCAAAGGCCTTTGACACGGTCAACAGGGACCTTCTCTGGAATATTCTCCTGAGGTTTGGATGCCCACAGAAATTTGTCAACATCCTTAGCCAATTTCACAATGGGATGACATCACATGTGCCTACAAAGCTGGCGATGAGCTGGGCCTGAGGACAGCCAGGGCCAACCTGTCACGTGGCATCATGGCACGATGGCCCAGAGACAGCACTCCAGGAGGATCGCCAACCACTTCCGAGACAGCAGAGACACCAGAAACCTGTGGCGTGGGATACAGACCATCACAGACTACAAGCCCTCTCCACAGATCTGGGAGAACTCCACCACTCTGCTGAACCAACTGAATGACTTCTTCACCCGCTTCGAGGCACACAACAGCACTCCAGCACAGAAGACCCCACCACCTCCCTGCGACCAGGTGCTGACATTGTTCCAGGACAGCGTGAGGCGATCCCTCAGAGGGACCAACACACGCAAAGCCCCGGGTCCCGATGGCATTCCTGGCCGTACACTGAGAGACTGCGCGGATGAGCTCACAGATGTCTTCACAGACATCTTCAACACCTCTCTGAGCCAGGCAACGATGAGGAGACAGCCTACAGGGACGAGGTCAGCCGCCTTGCCACGTGGTGCAAGGACAACAATCTCTGTCTGAATGTGGAGAAGACGAAGGAGATTGTTGTGGACTTTAGGAGAGTGCACCCCCAGCATGCTCCACTAACCATTGACAGTGCTGCAGTGGAGAGAGTGAGCAGCACCAAGTTCCTGGGAGTGCACATATCCGAAGACCTGTCCTGGAGCTGCAACACGTCATCACAGGCCAAGAAATCCCACCAGCACCTGTACTTCCTCCGCAAACTAAAAAGAGTTGGAGCCCCGACCCCCATCACGACCTCCTTCTACCGCGGTACCATCGAGAGCATCCTTACCAGCTGTATCACCGTGTGGTACGGCGCCTGCACCGTGTCCTGCCATAAGACTCTGCAGCGCATCGTGAGGACAGCTGAGAAGATCATCGGTGTCTCTCCCCGCCCCCCTTCAGGACATTTACAACACCCGCCTCACCCGCAGAGCCATCAGGATCGCTGGCGATCCCACCCACCCCTCCCACGGCCTCTTCAGCCTGCTGCCATCGGGTAGGAGACTGCGGAGTCTTCGAGCCAAGACCAGCAGGCTCAAGGACAGTTTCTGCCACTAGGCACTCCGGAGACTCAACTCCCTCCCAGCCCTGCCCACCCGGCCCATTCCCACTGCCACACTCTGAGGACATGCTACACGCTGTACTATCATTCTGAAGTCTTTTTTTTTGTTCTTTCTCATTTTTTTTCTGCAAGACCTCACTTCAACCCCTTCTTCTTGTTTGTTTTTGCATTACTACATTACGTCACTTTATATATGTCACTTCCTCACTTTACATACGTCTTACCTCACTTTACATACGACACTACCTCACTTTACATTCAGAAATTACATATATAGTCTTGTCAATTGTATGTCTTTTTTAGCCACGTTAGGACATTAATTTCATATGTGCTGTATTTCATGCATATTAGCATATTTGACAATAAAGCTGAGTTTGACTTTGACTTGACTATCGGTGGCCATGAATCACAACCCTTCAAGGTGCAGACTGGTGTACACCAGGGATGTGTCCTCGCATCAGTCCTGTTCAACATCTTCCTCCTGTGTGTGACACTGTTGCTCCATGAGAGGATCGAGAAAAACAGTGGGTTTACCATAGATTTCCGGCTTGATGGATATCTATTCAACATCAGAAGGCTCCAGGCAGTCACAAAAGTAAGATCAGGTCATCGAACTCCAATATGCAGATGACTGTGCAGTTGTGGCCCACGCACCAGAAGCACTACAAGCTAGTTTCTCAGCTGCTGCAGATGCCTATGGTAGACTGGGCCTATCTGTCAATGTGGAAAAGACTGAGGTAATTTGTCAGTGGGCATCCATTCCTCCAGTTCATCCACCAACATTCATCATCTCCAATAAGCCACTAGCAATAGTGCACTCTTTCAAATACCTGGGCAGCTTTCTCTCTGATGACTGCAGCATCGACGGAGAGATACAAAACCGGATCAAACAGGCATCAGCATCTTTTGGGAGACTTAGGAGGAGAGTCTTTCAAAACAAAGATCTCAAATTCCATACCAAGACTGCAGTTTATCGGGCTGTTGTTATGACAACCCTCCTCTACAGCTGTGAAGCATGGACCTTGTACAGTCGCCACCTCAGGATGCTTGAGGCCTTGCACATCAAGTGCCTACAATGCATCCTTGGGCTATCCTGGAGAGACAGAGTCCCACACACTGAAATACTCTGCAAAACGAGCTGCACCAGTGTGGAGGCTACAGTCACCCAGCACCAATTTCGCTGGCTAGGCCATGTGATCAGGATGCCAGAAGAGCGCTTGCCACGTAAGGTGCTTTATTGGCAGCTCCATCTCGGCCGTCGCCTGGCAGGAGTCCCCAAAAAAACGCTATAAAGACCAGGTGAAGACTGCCATGTAAATATGCGGCATGAACCCGACCCAGCTGGAGGACATTGCAGCTCAACGCTCCATCTGACGGCATCTCCTCCAACAATACATAAACTTGAGGAAGACCGAGGTGACCGACGGACCAGGAAACGTCAAAGGAGACATCATACCAGTGCCATACCCACAACCCCGGTCAATGCCTTTAACTGCTCTGCCTGTGGCAAGCAGTGTGGATTACGGATTGGGCTATACAGTCACATGAAATTGTCTCACAAGAAGTAGAGCTGGGCTGTCATCATCGGACACGATGGACAACCTTAAGCAAGTAAGCAGTATGTTTATCTGGTGACTATTATGAGAGTTCAACAGCTGCATAACATTTTGGTGCCAATACCCCGCTGCACAGCTGCTCACACTTGATCGCAACCTATGGCGGTATCATCATTCCTGTAACATGCAGAATGATGATGAGCCCTGCCATGAACATTTTGTGTTTGTGGGGACATTTTGTTTGGTCCAGTGATTAATGCTCCTCTTGTGTGCGAGTTTCTTCTCTTTCCGTCCGTTTTAAACTTGAACCTCTACCGTCAAGGCCAGGCAACAGTTACAGTACTTCTGAAACACAGCAAATGAAAATCAAGTGCATCTTCAGTTGAAAGAGCTCTCGCACATACTGCTCATGGCTGTGGAGGGAAGAGATTGAGTGTGGTGGTGTGAGTAGTCGTAATATAGTGCCCGCAGGCCCATGGGCACCACATTGGCAAATTAGGACCACATAAGTAGACCGTGAGCCTGTAATCAAGGACTACAACGGCTCATGTCTGTTATATGATGTCTAACTTTTTTGGTTGAAATTTCTGTCATTGTGGTTTTAAAGTTTTTCTTCGAGACCTAGCTGCCTTGGGACTACGGATGACATGAAGAGCATATGAAACTGGTGGGATTCGATGCCTCCATCAACATTAAGAACCACTGGAAATGTGAAATTTAAATTAACAGAATAAATGCTGTGCTTTGATTTCGAGCACATATTCAGAGAGCATCACACGTCATCAAATGTTTGTAATTGAGAATTTTCAAATAGAGTGAATTCCCACCATTTCATAATTGGGAAACATCGGGAAGAATTTCAAATTATTGTTTTTTTAAACAGAATTTGTGCAGTCAAGGTTGATCAAGCACTAAAAATCACAGCTATTCAGAATTACATCTCAATTGAGAAATAAAATGCAATATTTTTAATTGTAAAAATTGTCTTTTTGAAAATTTATGAACAACAATCACCATCCCCTCACGGCCAATACAAGCCATCAAAAACCAACCACTGACTAGTCACCACTGTGGTCCTTTTAAAAATACTGGATGAATATATTTTCATAGACCATATAAAGAGGACATGAAGGTAGCTGGTGTGAGAGAAAGGGTGCACAAAACTGGGTCAGATGGAGGACATTGATTCGCTGTGGAAAATGCTGAAGGGAAAAGCCGCAATGAAAAGAAGAGATTTGTTTCCAAGATTCATTCGGTAATTGTTGAAGAATCAGTAAAATGTATTTCAAACGTTTTTATTTTATTTTATTTATCCACAGAAGTCGAGTGGTTAGCACGGCATTTTCAGAGTGCAGAGGTCGTGAGTTCAAATCTTGCTCCGGCCTCCTTTTGTGGAATTTGCATGTTCTCTCCGAGCCTGTGTGGTTATTCTTTGGGTCCTCCGGTTTCTTCCCACGTTCCAAAAATATGCATGGAAGGCTGATTGAACACTCCAAATTATCCCTAGACGCGAGTGTGAGTCTGGATGGTTGTTCGCCTCTGTGTGGTTTGCGATTGGCTGGCAACTAATTCAGGGTGTCCCGCACCTAGTGCCCGAAAACGGCTGAGATCGGCTCCAGCATCTCCAGGATTAAGCGGTCTGGAAAATAGATGGATGGAAGGAAACCGCAGGACCCGGAGGAAAACTGCCGGACACGGAGGAAAACCGACGGGTTCCTACCACATTCTAAAAACAAGCATGATTGGCTGGTTTAACATACTAAATTCCTGCTGCCTATTAACTATTGTAGCTCATGCATACCATTTTAAAATGCTTCACTCGGTCCCCCAGATTGCCATTCTTTGCAAGTATCATTGGTGAATTGCACGTGAAACCAATTTTGACTGATAATTAGAATAATAAAAGATATATCGCCATAGCTCTAATTCCAAGTTGCCATTGCAAACAGCTGAACGGTAACAATTTCCGGTGACGCTAACAAGTTAAAGGTGATGTTTTCATTTTTCAAAATACTTTTTGTTCTATTTTTTTTTCTCCCTGAAATGCTCTGTTGCCTTTACGCCAAATGTGGTGATTCACATTCCCAAAGAGTTCATCTTTCTGCTCATTCGTCCAAATATTCCCCCTAAAGTCTTGGAAATTCTACAGATATGTTTTGCAAAAGAAAGACGAGTCGTTATATTAGTTTTGGTAAGCAGCTGTATTAACCTTGGAACTCTGCCACACCTGTCCTTTTTGCCAAGTGTCTTCTTCATTGTTGAGTTCTGCACACCAACCTGAACTGAGCCGAGGGAGGCCAGCAGTTGAGACAGTTTCCATGGATGAGTTGCTGTGCTCTTTGTGTGATTTTCGGTCAGCTCGCCACGGTTTCTCATCATCATGGAGAAAATCATGGAGAGAACCATGGTTTTCTGGAGTACTAAAGCACTAGGATTGGGTTTATAACCACTTCCACACTGATACTGATAGAGTGCTTATGCACATTAGTTAACATATGTTATTTCATGCTTAGATTAGTAAACATATTATGTTATTACATGTTTAGCTTAGTACATATTATGTTATTGCATGTTTAGTTCAGTCTACATGGATTTATGAAGCTTATTAGTTGAATAGTTGTGAAAGCAGAATGTAACAATATTAACTTTCAGTCTGATGTTCTCCCAACATACTTGTCCGTAGCTGTTTGGACAACAGATCGCGGCTGTGTGACTTCCAATACTTGTCCGTTGCTGATTGGACGACAGATCGCTGCTGTGTACTTTTAAAACTAGGTTTAGCGGGCGGGCTTTGTTCTCTTGGCTCCCCGCTCCGACGAGAGATGTGCTCCTTTTGTTTCACGAGAATAAAGTAGTTTTTCTGTTCACCATCTATCGTCCCCGCTGGTATTTTATCACAAAACTTTGTTGAACACCGAACCAGATGAGAAACAACAAATACCTTAGGGCTCATCGTTTTATTTGCATTATCTGTTCTTGAATTTCTTGGTACTTTTAACTGGGATTCTATTGAAGCTTTTTGAGCTCTTTTGACGGACTATATCCTGTCCCAAAAATATATTATGTAAACGGAAAGGTCTGAGCAATCAACCTTGCGTATGATTAACACAAAAATGTCAGGCATAAAAATGAATGTGTGGCGTCACCGGTGCGCACCGCAGCTTTAATGTCTGTCGTGCGGCGAGACAGCAAGCAGGTGGAAAGTTGATAAAAGTTCACTCAGCCAGATGCAGGAAGGGTATTGTGAGTTTTCTTTGTTTGAAGTTGATATCAGTTTTCGGCAGACCCCAGGTAACACTGTTGTCCTTTGTCCCTCTTCTTCCTCCTCGAAGTGACTCGCTCAGTCTGGCTTTAAAGGTGCTTCACCTGAGCTTCTGGCCAATCGGGTCCCAGCGGCAATTGGCCATTCCCAGGTGGTTGCAATCACCTTCTCAGAGTTAATTAGTGGTCGCCCAACTCTACTGTTTTGGATGGGGAGAAATGCGTACCTTTCACCCATCCAAAATCCAGAAAACACAAAATTATTTAACATTTCTTTTGGCATCATGACATCATTCACCCCCTCTCCTCAGAGTTCAGACATTCTTGTCAAATACTAAGCAATAACATTTGTTGTCAGGGCAGAGAATGTCATATGTGACAGGTCCCATTCTCCTAGTCACAGCGTATGGGCCCTGCCACTTTGCCAGTAGCTTACTTGATCCCATATGCAACAATATTAACACCTTCTGTCCAGGGTGCCAATCTCTCCCTGATAAATTATTGCCGTTATTCTCGCTGGAGATCCTCTTCCAGCTCCTGACGTTCTGCATCTTCCGTTTCTGGAATTCTGGGTTCAGAAACCATGGGAATTGCAGCTTGTCTTAGATGATGAAACTGTGGAGGTTGGGCATGTTAGGTAACCCAACTTGGGAGTTCCTTGTGCAGGAGGAAGGTTCGTTGGCCTGGATGTTCGAGAGTCAGCGCCCTGGGGCTGCGGTCCCAGAGGAGGATAATGTTGACAAGATTGACTGTCAAATGTCCATTCTTACTTGTTGGGTGCATCTGATCTCTAGATCTGTTCAATCAACATCACCTCTTGTCTGAGTCTTAGGCTTCACCACTGGTTCCATCTCACTCTGCTCAGTTCCATCCTTGGCTTGGCAACTGTCAGACGTCTCATGGAAAAGAAGAACGGCATCTTCTTGGGGCAACTCAAGCTTCTGGTTCCCTTGATCCCCTTCAGAACTCTTCAGTCCAGTTTGGTTGGCCCGTGCTACACAACTTCTTACTCGTCCCACCTTCTCCATCTCTGCTTCCTCTTATCCTTTCCACTTCAGCAAGGCGTAACGATCCCACCTTCTTCATGCAGGGTCAAACGATCCCACCGCTGTCACCAATTGTTGCTCGGCGAGACAGCAAGCAGGTGGAAAGTTGATAAAAGTTCACTCAGCCAGATGCAGGAAGGGTATTGTGAGTTTTCTTTGTTTGAAGTTGATATCAGTTTTCGGCAGACCCCAGGTAACACTGTTGTCCTTTGTCCCAGTGGTGGGATATGAACCCACGCCTCCTGAGAGACTGGAGTCAAAACATGAGACACTATTGAGCTTTCTCATGTCTGAGCAGATTCGTAGTTGAGCGGTGTCCTTTTTAGGTACTAACACTATTGGGTTAGACCACTCACTTTTATTTCTCCCCATCCAAAACAGTTGAGTTGGGCGACCACTAATTGACTCTGAGAAGGTGATTGCAACCACCTGGGAATGGCCAATTGCCGCTGGGACCTGATTGGCCAGAAGCTCAGGTGAAGTACCTTTAAAGCCAGCCTGAGCCAGTCACTTCGAGGAGCAAGAAGAGGGACAAAGGACAACCTGGAGAGCAGTGTTACCTGGGGTCTGCCGAAAACTGATATCAACTTCAAATAAAGAAAACTCACAATACCCTTCCTGCATCTGGCTGAGTGAGCTTTTATCAACTTTCCACCTGCGTGCTGTCTCGCCGCACAACAATGTCTTTCAATTCCTTGATCTCCTTGATGTGCGTCTCACCCTGACGCATATCACATGCTTGAAAATGGTATAAAAGCAGCTGTCGTGGGACAGAGAGAATCAGACTCATCTCAGACTCACAGACTCAAAGAGACTTGCAAAGATGCGCATAGGCACGCCCGGCTCACGCCGGGCGTCGGACGGACATCACGGCACGACTTGCTCGACTCCACGCCACGATCAAGCTCTGCGCGTCACCTGCCTGGGACATGTGACAACGAACCTACTTACAAATGAAGAGAACCATCAAACTCTTTATTGGCGAGCCAGCCAGGAGGATTTTTTTCCCTCCTCCTCAGCCCAATCAACTCTCCAAATGGAAAGAACCAGATTTCCCAGCCGCCCGTGAACCCAGCATCTTCACAGCAAGACCCCTCCTGATGGGCCGCCACCACCCGTGGGCGCCCCGACCCCACCGTGAAACGTGCCGCACCCTGATGGCCAACACCATCCAATTCGCCTGGTGACTCTGCAACTAGCTGCATCGTTTATGTCCACGATCGGACATCGTCGGACATCGCTTATGTCCACGATCGGACTTCGGGAAGACGCTTCATGGCCGACTCGGCCGCCGATGTCAGCGTGCTTCCTCAGCGTCCTGCAGAGCGCCATGGCAGCGCGATCAACGCCACCGTCGCCGATGACCGGCCTGTCCGTGCCCGGCAGAATGACCAACCCCACGCTCCTTCGTCCTCACACTCCCTCATCGATTGCCCGACTCGACTGACCCCAGGTGAACGACTCTGGGGTGAGAAGACCTTCCGGAATCGACTCGACGGCCGCGAGGAAAGTTTCCATTGATCGACTCCAACTGGCAGTTGTAGAGGACACGTTGCGCATGCTCCCGTACAACGACTTCAGACACCACCGAAACTTCCTCGGCAACCTCCCCACCGAGGCCTGCCATGCCCGGTGATCGACCGTCATCGTGCCTGGCCTCGTCATCGTGCCTGGCCTCTCTGTGTCGCTGTTATTTCTTTTTCCTTCATCGCTTTCACCGACTTCGGATCCAGGAGGGGAGCCCTGTGGCATCACCGGTGCGCACCGCAGCTTTAATGTCTTTAGATTCCTTGATCTCCTTGATGTGCGTCTCACCCTGACGCATATCACACGCTTGAAAATGGTATAAAAGCAGCTGTCGTGGGACAGAGAGAATCAGACTCATCTCGGACTCACAGACTCAAAGAGACTTGCAAAGACCGGCTCACGCCGGGCGTCGGACGGACATCACGGCACGACTTGCTCGACTCCACGCCACGATCAATCTCTGCGCGTCACCTTCCTGGAAGATCTGACAACGAACCTACTTACAAAGAGAACCATCAAACTCTTTAAATGCTTTGCAAGGAGGTCAAAATCTTTTCCAGAAACGGTCACATCGCCTTAAATATCCGTTTGCCCTGAATAATATCTTAAATCTAAGTGCCACTTAGCAGTTTTTTTTTGACGACGATACTAGTGCAGCGTGTTCTACCGGAAACAAATTCCTTGTGTGTTCTACATACTTGGCAATAAAGATGATTCTGATTCTGAAATACTTCATATTTACTTGGATTATTACAATTACAGTAAAGTCTCGTTATATCGATATCGGATATATCGATAGTCCCGGTTATATCGATACTATTTCTATGCACGCACGGAGAAAATTACATGCAAACAGGGTCGGATATATCGATAGTCACGGTTATATCGATATTTTTTCGGACTCACTTGAATATCGATATAACGAGACTTTACTGTATCTTATTTTAAAGTTGGAAAACTACACTTATGACTGAACAGAGAAAAATATCCTGTGACTGTAAAGTGTCCTTGAGAGTTTTGAAAGGCACTTATAAATGAAATAAAATATTACTATATTATTATGAATTACTTTTTGACAACAGTAAATGTGTTCGTCTTATGAGTTAAGTTTACGCTGAAAATAATGATTTCTGTGTTCTAGAGTTTGGACGCTTTGTTTTGAACAACTATCATATCTCTGAATAGTGTATCAATGGCTAAAGGACAACCAACACCCCCGGGCAAGTTGCATCCATAATTTGTAAAATCACTTCAAATGACTTGTACTGACCGCATTTTACAAAGATTCCACCGAATATAGCTATATTTTACATTTGAAATTTTTTGCTGAATATCGTGAAGTCTCGTTTTCGAGTTTATGTCGATGTCGGAAGTGACGTACCATTCAGAATGCCCCTGACCGAGAAAGCGACACACAATTATTTTGAGTACTTTTTTCATCTGAAAACACCATGTTGATCACAAAACTAGAAGGAAAACGACATAAATAGCGTGATGGTGAATCATTGTGCGACAGCCAATTGTGGTAACAGGCATAAAGAAGGTGCAAGTTTACACAAATTCCCAGCAGAAAAATCAGTCAATTCCAACGGAGCAGAGCAGTATAGTGCCAGCCGAGGAGCTCCCCGGAGGGCGCGAATCCCCGGTTGGATAACCGTTGTCATCCCCTCAGCCTGACAATGGGTAGAAAGTTGCTTCCAGTGGTGAAAGACAGCAATCGTCGTAATAGTGGAGCAAAGCTAACGAACAAACATTCAGCTGCTGGAACGAGGAGCTAACCGGAGTTAGCTCCGGTCATTCATACGCAAGTTCGTAACTCGTCATCTTGAAAGTTTCAACGTTTTGGATGACCAACCATTAAACAATCTGTATTGATGTTGACAGAATCACAAAACCTTTACTCGCCCCACAATGTGGAAATTCGTAGCTTATTTGTTATTCATGTCCTTATTGTTGATGCTGTATTGTTTATTCACGGAGCTTCATGCTTCATATGTCGTGTCCTTCACCAGTTTCGTCGCTTGTACCTCGAAACAATACAGAAGCACTTCTTTAATAGATCGCAAACACTTGTGCTTTCCTCTTCAGACCCATTTGAATCATATTCATAACTGGATGAGTAACAAGAAAGCATCTTCTCCGAATCTGAACTCTCTGAAGCCATTGTTTTGATTCTGGAGAAAGGCAGTTTGTGACCGAAAATAACCACGATCAAGGGGGTGGGATTTTCTGGATCTCCCCAGTTTCAAGCTCATAAGTGGCAGTTTTGGGCAACTATAGTTATTTTTATTTGTGTTTTGCATTTGACTACAAATATCAGCCTGCGTGTTTTGGGCATTTTAGATGCTATAAAACGTTTTTCTGATGTCAGTTAGGAAACAAAACAATGGTGTTTGTTGTCTTTTAAGGCTTTTCAACTGACCTTATTTAAGATGCATATATAATGATAATCACTGTTCTAAACCACTTTCCCGGAAAGAGTTTTAAAAAAGACAGGTAAATGCTGCATTCAATATATTTATTAATCATTTCGTTTTCAAACCCATTTTCCCCGTACATGTGAATATTTCCAAGGAAAATGCTGACTTAGATCAAAGTGCTGAAAAATGGGGAAAGGGGGACTCCGCAAATTGTCACCGTAGTTTTCACACGGACAAAAACCTGTCTTCTTCCAAAAATAAAGTTAATGTGATATGTATATATGCGCACGCGCACACACACGCAAAAAACTCTTGAGAAAGTTCTCATGGTATAAAACCACTGACCATTCCATCACCACAACATAGCGAGCAAAACAAGACTGTGGGCGCCACCTGCTCCCCACGAAGAGCATGCACAAGGAAGCAGCGATATAACTGACAAGTTTGCAGCGTGGAGGAAACAAAAACTGAAAAACGAACAAAAAAGGCACTTTAAACCTCAAATTTAATTTATCCCTGATAACAGACATCTCATAGACACCTTCAATAATCAGAGTAAAATAACGGAAACAAAAATATAGGCCACGTTTCTTCAAGGTTCTTAGCCCTTAAATTGGCAGTTTCGTGACTAGGCGCAGCATTTACACCTGCCTGTGAACACAAGCAAAAACAAGGAGTCATAACTCATGATCGCCAAACAGAGAGCACCACAGGGCTGTTCTGACAAAGCTAAGATGGCTGCCCGAGCAACCAAATCTATCAAAGTCACAAGCGTGAGCCGCCATGATTGAGAGTCCTTTACATTAGATTGACAATGCTCAAAATTGTTGCACTCACACAAAATGAAAGTTAAAAAAAAAAAGGAATTGGGGGGACGATAATCCCTGAGCAAATGCTCATTAGGTCATTCACCTTCTTTATCGACTAAATAGGAACATTGTTGCACTCAGGGAGTGCAGGAGTGGGTGGAAGTAAAGAGTTTGATGGTTCTCTTTATTTGTAAGTAGGTGAGCAGGGACAAAAAGAACAGGAAATAAAATGAATAAAACACCCACCAGAATTTTCCTAAATTGGGCATTGCGCTAGCACTCCTTCTATTAAAGAGTCTGAAGAATGACAACCTGCCTCTACCAAGCATCTCGAGCAAATTTGATCAACTAAAAAAAAATGTGAAGAAAAAAAAAATAGAGTGTCAGTGGGCAGCAATGCAATTCACAAGGTGCGCACGGCAGGGAGGGCAGACGGAGGGCAGGGCAGGGGGGAGCGGCAGGCCACGCCACCCTCCACTCCAGATAAGAGTTGCTGCCGGTTATCTGGTACAAACACAGGCGGAGGGAGCATCGTACCGGTTGAGGCAACCTATTCTGAGAAAACATTGGGGACAGTTGCGCATTGGCGCTGTGGGCTGTTTGGGTGGGGGAAAAACAAAATAAAAATTGCTGCCCGTTGCGTAACAGGTCAAGTAACAGGGGTAGTGTACACCACTTTACAACGCTAATAATAGCATGATGTCAACAAGCACACCTGGTATCTTTACCCATGACCACACAAGGAGTGTGCAGCAAGCCCCTCCACCTAACTTCAGTGTGATTAAGGATAATTATAGAAGAAGGCTAAGGCTCTGGTTGCGGGCCCAGCATGGGGACATGCCACATGCTTCTGCATGGAAGGCCCAAGTAAGACCGTAGAAGTAATGCGTATTTTAGGTCTGAAATGCCACAACACAAAAACAAAAAAAACACAAAAATCTACCTGTGCACTTTGTGGTCAGAAACTTGTATTGTCATGATTAGTCATTTCGATGCCTCAGCGTGAAGGTGCTGAGAAAACCAGACGCTGAGATACATGGGCATGTGACCATTATCAACTCACCTGTGCACATTGAAAAAGATTTTTTTTAAACACGTTGCAGGCTCTTGTTTTTTTCTTTTCCTTTTTGTAAGACATTTCTAAGTCAAAAATTTAATTAAAACAAAATTGACTCCACATCATATACCAGATACACCAACCCGTTTTTCCTTTCATTTTTGGGTACACCGTATTACACTTTCCCATAGATAGTATGTTTTAACATATTTTCCATAATTGAAGGACAAAGGAAAAAAAGAGAAGCAAAGAAAAAAGCCTAATTTAGGCTTCATGAATCTTTTGAGGGGTTATCAGCATCAAGCAAGAAAGAAAATCAGGAATAATATTTAAAAATATCACATGATCCATCAGAAGTGAAACCATACCAAAGGGTTCCCAAAAAAACGAAAGGCTTCATTCAGAAAATGCTGTGACCTTTGTTGTGCTTTTTTTTTGTTTCCCCTCGGCCGCCCGAGTCAATATATTAGTTGCACGGCAGCCACGTGGGAATGTTCTGGTTGGCCACGTAGTAGTTGCTGAAGTTGTGGTCCCGCACGTACGGTGCTGGCTGGTAGTAGCAGGTGACGCAGGACGCGTCGGGTATGGCGTTCTGCTCGGCGAGTACACGAAAAGCCATGAGCGAGATGAGGTGCAGAGTCTGGCGCCGCTCGTGGCCCATTAGGCACACGGTGCTCTCGTTGACCACGCGGCGCAGGATCATGAGGTAATCGTACTTGCTGGAGTCCTCGCCCACAAAGTGGCTGTGGAGGTATGCCTCAACTTTGCGCTGCTGCTCACTGATGTCGGGGAAGTCGATAAAGAAACGCGAGCACATGTAGCGCTCCAGGGCCTTGAACTCCTCTTCGCTAGCGGGCCGAAAGTCACGCACCAAAAGGTTGCAGTATTTCAGCAGCCCACCGCCACGAATTTCCTCGGGACGCTTGGTGGCGATGAGCTTGTCACGCAGGTGCCCCAGCGCAACATCAAAGTCGCCATACACGCTCTCGCTGTTCACTGACGGGTGGCACTCAGGAGACATAGGGTTGGCAGTCGTGGCATCACCTGCCGCGTAGAAAGCCAACACAGAGTCCAAAACGATCTGGAAGGAGTCAACGCTGAATTCAAACTGGCGGCGGATGCAGTCGACAAACTTGAGCTCCACGTTGCGCCCGTTGTTGTTGGACAGCGAGATGAGGCTCCAGCGGTCCTGCTCTGTGTTGACTTTCACCATCTTCTGCACGTAGGCCTCCTTGAGTGTCGCCGGCGTGATCTTTTCCTTGTTGACACCCTCAGGCAGGAAGTCCAGCAGGGTGCCAAGCACCACGTCACGAATGAGCCGGAACTCTGACTCGTGCGGCAGATCCACCCTGAAGATGATGTCCAGGTCCTTGTAGCTCCAACCCAAGTCACGCACCAGCACGTGGCTGGCCGTCGAGCCGTTCAAACGTACGTCCTTCACGCAGATGCCGCTCAGAGTCAGGCTGGAGCGCACCCGCGCCACAATGTCTTTCAGACGCACCTCCAACGTGGGGAAGTTTCCGCGACCGTGAACCGGCACCACCTCGCTCAGGACCCCATCCAGGCAGTTCACTTGCTCCCATGACAGAACGTTGACTGCAGCACTTGTTGCCACTTTGGCAGCCATCTTCTCATGTATATTTGAGCTGAGGAGGAAGGGGAGACATTAATGTAACCGGATTGGAACTTTTTCCGTTTGAGTTCTTTTAAATGTGTGCATCTGTGCGCTGAAGTTCTATTCTTTTTTAACATGAAACTTGTTCAAGGCAATGATTCGCTTTTTCAGATCCATGCTGAGCTTCTTTGATTTACCCATTCTTTGCGGGCGTTTGCATCCAATGAGCCCTGTTAAAATGGCCTTAGCGAAGTCATCAACTGTAGTCACTCATAATCACTCACAAAAAGTTAAGAGGCCATGCTATGAAGCTCATTTCGCTGACAACTTTCCGAATCACCAACATTGCTAATTGGTGTTGGTGTATGTATATTTTTGACCCAGCAGATTTGATCACTTTTTTTCTCTTCACCCATAGTAAAGTCATAAAAGAACCGAATCTTCATCTTCATGAACGTTTTTGTGACAAAGCAGTATCTGTTCCAATGACTATATCAGAGAAAAATCAGAGTTGTAGAAATAACTGGAAACTCAACAGAGCCATGACATTATGTTCTTCACAAGTGTTTGTAAACTTATGACCACAACTGTACATGGAGAACGTACAACAAATTAATGAATCACTCGTTTTCAAATCTGAAGTGAAGAATAATGACTTATTGTAGTTTACATACCACAATAAGTCATTATTATTATACAGATTATTATTATTATTATTATTATAGATTAGATTAATATTATTAATCTTTATACAGAAAGATTGGTTCTGACTTTAGCAGGCATCATGGCACTTGACATTCTTCATTTGCTTTAGCAGGCCGGATAAAAAAGATGTGGCGAGCCAGATTTGGCCCCCAGGCTTTGACTTTGACAACTGTGCTGTACATTGTCACACAGCATTCAACCACTCCAGTGATCAAAGCCAAGAACTCTAAATGCTGGGTTTTTTTGTTTGACAAATTTATCATGCAATTATTTTATATTGTACATGTATTCATGGTTTTAATTCGCACATTTACTACAATTATGAGTGTACGAATGGATCAATGATTGGTCAGTGTCTCGAAACACATTTTTGCTCAATTTATGCCAATGGAGGAAGCCTCATGTTTTTACAGCACATCAAAGTAGGCGATCAATTTGTATCATGATCATGATATTCTATTGATATCAGGAGAGATATCAATCAAATATACTTAAGAAAATGTTGTTTGATAGAAAATAAGCTATCTGAAAGCAAACCCAAATAAAGCCATTGTGTAGCTTGCACAAAACACAAGCAGCATCACGCTCATGCAGAATAAGAAAACGGCATTAAGTTTGTTCAAATATTGTCAAAAAGGTGTTTGATCTTTAGCTTGACCAATTTATTTGACAAAGTTGCTTGGCATTATGAAAAATTAAGCACATGTTCACATAAATTCAATGATTTTTCCCCTCACAGTGGTTGTATTCAATAGTTTAAAATGTACTATACTGTATCTCCATATTGACCACTATGAATAATCATAGCTATATACTCTTCAGTCATATCGTTGAGCCCTACCACTTAATCCCAGGACGTGGAATTTATACAACAGTAGATAGCAACATGTATTTTTTTTTATATATTTCTATGCCATGAATGAAATGTTGAATGTGGCAGGAACAATTCCGTCCCAGTTATGACTTCATAAGGCTGAGTGTAATGCTTGATGAGTCCATTGTTGTAAATTGAGAACTGTTAATTTACTCTTGTGGGTACTTTGATGAGCGCTGCTGCTGAAGCAGTCGTCATCATTCTGTTCACATTTTGAAATGCAAAAAAGAGGGCATCTAACAATGGTTCAACAGTACCATGCCATTCTCATGCTTCAAACGGGACATTCTCAGACGAAGTGGCCACTCAGTGTCACACAGTGTCATCAACAGGTTGCCATAGAAACACAGAGACTGAAAGAGTCACATAAATATGTAGCAGTGGACGTACTTTCACCACATTTCATCCCATGCTCATGACCCCTACATTGTTAACAATGCCTTTAAACCAGATGATGAATGCCAGTCAACTCCAGGTACATTTAACTCATTCCTCCCGGCAAACGACTACGGTCGTGTTTTTACTTCCGGGTATCCCGGGTCACGCCTCCAGTCGGGCTGAAGCGATAGCAAATAATGCCGGATGACTACAGGCGGGCCGTGAATGGATGTTAACCATTTACGGACGATTGTGCTTCTCGATCGAGAAAATGAAAGGTAGCAGTTAAAGTGCAGATTGAAACTGATGCGGCACAAGCCTTAAATCAGATTATATGCAGCTTTGCCTTTAAGAGCGTCAGTGACATCGTCTCCATCATGCGCAACACAATGTGCTCTCCTCCATCTTCAAAGCGCCTTCTATTTTTCGTCATGGATGAAATATCATGTAAGTATATGTCGTAACTATTTTATGAGCTATACTGAAATGCATAAACTAACGCTAACTTGTTTATTTACCGAGATATATTAAAAATGAGTATCCTGAATTCTGTATATTCTAATGCTAACACTATTTTCATGATGATATTGTTGATCCTGACTTGGTACCCGATGCGAATAATTGTAAGTGACTGGTGCGTTTTCCATTAATAGCTGTACCTCATAGCTTTGCATTCTCAATATGATTATAGAAACAGAGGTCCATACGTTTTTTTTTTATAAAATACCCATGTACTGTATATCTTTCCAGATCCTGATGAGAATGAAATACATGACCATGTTGATGAAGACATTTTGGCATTTGACACAATTGTGACTGTTGCATTGATGAACTTCTATCACCATTCAAATACTTTAGGGATGATCAACTACGTGCTTCATACGCTATCTCCAGGAAATCACTCAAATGGTGGAAATACCTGTTCTGGTTTCTAGTGGATATTTGTATTTGCAATGGATTTATACTGATGAAACTCTCTCCAAACAATCAAGTGAAAACCAGAACTGGTCGCCTCCGAAGAAGGACTCATTTAAAATTCAGGACAAACTTAGCTCATCAGTTGTTTGGCAATTACAGAAGGAAAAGAAAAAGAGAATGCATGCAGGAGAATGACACTCTTCAATGGCCAGTAGAATGATAAAAAGAGAACATGTAAAGAGTGTGCAAAGAAGAAAATTAGTCGCGAGCCAAGAACAGGTTGTGACCAATGCAAGGTGAACCTATGCATTCCATGTTTTAAACCATACCACAAATAAAAACATCCTGAATTATTTTAAATGCATTCTATGTTTATTTCATGCATATGTGACTTGTTGTGAATGCACTTTGTTGTAATTTGCAGGTTTTGGAATAAAAAAAAAAAATCTTCATTAACATTGCAATAATTTTCTAAAACTTCAATTAATTTCACAAAAAAAACTTTCTTATTCTATTATATGTTATGAAATTGTACTGAAAGTTTCATAAAGATTGAACAACAAATGAAGTTATACCAGTTTATTTGAACACACATGTTAGTTATGAATTTCCTGCTGAAGCCACTAAGGGAGCATACTACAAAGCTAGGCTGCAGGCTCTGTAGGCTGTGGGGGAAGAAATGCAAAATGCCTGCTAGGGAGTAAAAAAGTTAAGGCAGGTGAGAGACACTTAAGTGTCACGCCAGATCATTCGATATTTTTTACATTTGTGTGGTCTGCATGCTATACCAAGGGTACTGCAAGGGTACTCGACACACCAGTCAGCACAGGTGTCAGCATCTTGATGGGCCTGGGCGTCTCAGTGTGGCTCAGAAATGGGGGGGTGACTTGTTGGTGACTTCAAGGAGAGCGCTATACGTCAGTCACTGTTTTCAGCGGAAGAACTTTTGGTGGTGGCACCAGTTGAGACAGACCTTCCCTAAACCTGTTCCTATGAGATGAGCTAAATTGCTGTGGAGAGGTTCAAATCCTTACACCCCAGAACCAAAACAACCCAATGGCTGCCCTTCAAGAAGAATGGAATGAAATGCCTTACCGGCTGATAACTTGAGAACAGCATGAGACAAGTTTTAAGTGATACTCAAGGGCACATGACGAGTAATTGAAATGTTGACATTTGTGTACCCATCATTGTGGTTAACTTTTGTTTCAATTAATTGCAAGAAGAAATCACCAGTGCATCTTTCCACTTAAACCATCTCCTATTTGCATAGTGAAATAATTATTTCATTTGTTTCCTCACAAACAGTGAAATGGGGACTGTTTAGGTGGAACACAAAGCTAATGCACTTCCAGAAAGAGGGTTTTTTCTCTAAAGAATTGATAGATCCACATGTTCATTGTCAATGTTGCTATGTACTCTGTGAGCAGTTAATTATCCACATACATTTTTAATTACTCTTTCGAATGTTTGAAATTGTTCATAGAATGTTGCTACCCTAGCAGATTGGCCATGATTTTAATGTTTGTAGACATTATCATTCAAATTTTTTTAATGGTCCAGTGGATGCATATAAACAGTGACGTGCGGTGAGGTTCATGGCTGGTGAGGCACTGACGTCATCAGTCAGATTTACAAACATATAAATTCTTCAGCGTAGCTTATTCACCATTTGATTGGCAACAGTTAATGTGTTTTGTTTAAAATGTCATGTCAGCATTCTTTATATAAACTGTAGCATAGAAAAAAAGAATTAAAAAACATTATCGTGTTACCTTTACTTATAAATGAAGTCCATGCGCCGATCCTTCTGAAGAAAGGCATTGATACCTTCTTTGTAGAAGCCTATCTTTCTTTCATTAGATATGTAATCCTCCATTCTGAAAATAAGGCCAAGCAACACGAAAAAAATGACTGCATGGTTGCCCTTAACTTGCTAACTGTTTACTGTAGCTTCTCATCTCATCTCATCTCATTTTCCGTACCGCTTATTCCTCATTAGGGTCGCGGGGGTTGCTGGAGCCTATCTCAGCTGTAGCTGTACTGTAGCTTGTGCTCACTAATTCTATTATTCTGCGCCCCCTGTCATGAGGCAGGAGAACTATGTGCCTTACCTATGCACACAGTTTTGATAAAAATAAAATAAACACTGTTGTGCAGTGTTTATAATGTAAAGTCACTCTACATTATATACACCAGCTAAACTGTAGAAATGTAGTTCATATACTAAAAGTGTTTGAACACTAATAGCGATATGCAGGGGCACAGCAATGCGGTCTCACTGCAGAGCAAGACAGCACAGTGAGCATAGTGATTGCGCAATCCATGGTGAGGCTCAGCAGGCTGCTGCCTCACCGCTATTCTGTACTTAGTATTTGAACGCTAAATGTGAAAATCCAGCCATTTTTACAAAAAATAAAAAATAAAAATCCAAAAATGATTAAATTAAATGGAAAAGAACTTTAAGGTACAAATCACTAAATAAATATAACTGTTTATATTTTTTTTTTCATTTGATATTTCGATGATGACAGGTGAGGCACGGCTTTACCTGCCTCCCCTGACTGCACGTCACTGCATATAAATGTATACATGCTGTACCTAATGAAATGATCTGGAAGTGTTGCTAGTCATTTGATGGCACGTCAATTAAAAGTTTTGTTTGAGTATGTTTGAATAGTAGCCGATGAGACCAGTGTTAATCCCAAAGGTAAATCGGGTTTGGTAATATTCGATTTCACTCGTATGTGACAGCATCCACCGCACACACGCACCCTCGCACGCACGCAACACACAATACACACATTGAGTTTGACTTCCAGAACAACTCGAGCACCCGGTCCATTATGCCATTTTTCCAGAGTCTATCTTAAAAAACGCGTGTTCACGCACGCGCACAACCGCATCCAAAATTACCGACCGGGCTCTTGCATAAATGAGCTACTTTTAAATCGGACAAAGCTTTAGTCTCTCGTATAAAAATGAATAACACACCACATCAGTAACGTCAACAAGAAGGGGAGAAGGTTTGCTTGTTATTGAATGAGCAAGTTAGCTCTGAAGTTAGCTCACCCATATGGCGACACTCGCAATCGGACATTTAACACAGCTGTTTTACATCAGTCCACAAGACAGCGAAACGAAAAATTCACGTAAACCGCTCCAAACACAAGTTTTTAATTGAGAGTTATTCTGGTTGTAATTAACCAGCAGAAAAAGTAACACAAAAAGAGATGTAAGAAATACCTAAGTTTTCAAGAATTCCCCGCGGTCATTCAGGGTGAGTGGACAGGTGTAAAAAGAGGCTGAAGATTTCCTTCGAGTATTCGCAGAAGCCAGCATGAGTCCACGAATGCTTGTGACACGGACACGCTTCGATGTCAGAAAACGTCGCTCTTTACAGCGTCCTCCCAGCGGTGAAAAGTGCAGCGGTTTTATAGAACCGCAGCACGACAGAGTGGAGCACATGAACATCCGCGCAATGATAGAGTCCCACGTGAACTACTTGTTCTGAGTGAGTGCGTGTATATGTTTTGATTTGAGATCTTAAAATGAATAAAAAAATCTCAATAAGCGATTGGATGAAATATCATCTGTGTGAGATTGATTACAATGTGGTTCTTGCTATATGTTTCTGTTTGTATAAGTGTGCCCGATGAGTACGTTGATTGGTCATTCATGGTTTACGTTGCCGTTCAACTGGAGCAGGTTCCAACTATACCTTCGAGCTGGCGACTTCTTCAGATGGTGGGATATTTTCAGGTCTTAGAACTTTATTGAAAATTGAGAGGAAATATTAATCATAAAGAAAACTCAAATATTTTTTTTCTCTAGTTATTCCTCGTTATTACAAGGTTCATCTTTGATGGCTTCACATTTTCACATATTTTTCCCGTGCAGTACCACCCCTCCCTACATTTCATTGTGTTCCGCATCCTGATTGTCTCGGGGGCGAATGAGAACATCTTCTCTACCTCTTTGCCACACAACTTGCAATATTTTATCTCTTCAGTACTGTATATCAGAATAAGGCTTTCTTGATTTGCCAAGTACAATATGTAGAAAACACAAGGAAGACGGAATTTGTTTATTGATTTCATTTTATTTTATTTCGTTGTGGTGTGGTGTGCTGTGTGTGTGTGTGTGTGTGTGTGTGTGTGTGTGTGTGTGTGTGTGTGTGTGTGTGTGTGTGTGTGTGTGTGTGTGTGTGTGTGTGCGTGTGTGTGTGTGTGTGTGTGTGTGTGTGTGTGTGTGTGTGTAGGTCTCGTTTGCGCCCCCCGGTGGGGACATCAACCTGACTGCACGCAGCCCGGTGGGGACTCATGTACCCGCGGTGCCCTAAAATGAGGTCCCTATGGGCAAATTGCTCTGAGAGACTTCAAACCATGTTTTAAAGATGTTTCATGACATTTCCTAAAGTGTCCCCACGGGTGCATTCCAGACCCAAAAAAATGTGTGAGTGTATGAGACCCTAATGTGCCAGACTGGTGTACGCCAGGGATGTGGCTTCGCACCAGTCCTGTTCAACATCTTCCTCCTGTGTGTGACACTGTTGCTCCATGAGAGGATCGAGAAGAACAGTGGGGTTACCATAGATTTCCGGCTTGATGGAAATCTATTCAACATGAGGAGGCTCCAGGCAGTCACGAAAGTAAGATCAGAGCAAGTCATCGAACTCCAATATGCAGATGACTGTGCAGTTGTGGCCCACACACCAGAAGCACTACAAGCTAGTCTCTCAGCTGCTGCAGATGCCTATGGTAGACTGGGCCTCTCTGTCAATGTGGAAAAGACTGAGGTAATCTGTCAGTGGGCATCCATTCCTCGAGTTCATCCACCAACATTCACCATCTCCAATAAGTCACTAGCAATAGTGGACTCTTTCAAATACCTGGGCAACTTTCTCTCTGACGACTGCAGCATTGACAGAGAGATACAAAACTGGATCAAACAGGCATCAGCATCTTTTGGCAGACTTAGGAGAAGAGTCTTTCAAAGATCTCAAACACCACACCAAGACTGCAGTTTATCAGGCTGTTGTTGTGTCAACCCTCCTCGACAGCTGCGAAGCATGGACCCTGTACAGTCGCCACCTCAGTATGCTTGAGGCCTTCCACATCAAGTGCCTACAATGCATCCCTGGGCTATCTTGGAGAGACAGAGTCCCCCACACTGAAATACTCTGCAAAACCAACAGCACCAGTGTGGAAGCTACCCAGCACCAACTTCGCTGGCTAGGCAATGTGATCAGGATGCCAGAAGAGCGCTTGCCACGTAAGGTGCTTTATGGCCAGGTCCATCTCGGCCGTCACCTGGCAGGAGGCCCCAAAAACACTATAAAGACCAGGTGAACACGGCCATGAAAAAATGTGGCCTGAACCCGACCGACCCAGCTGGAGGACATTGCAGTTCAACGCTCCATCTGGCGGCAGCTCCTCCAACAAGGCATACAGAAACTTGAGGAAGACCGAGGTGACCGACGGACCAGGAAACGTCAAAGGAGACATCATGCCAGTGCCATACCCACAACCCAGTCATCATCGGACACGATGGACAACCTTAAGCAAGTAAGACATTGTAGCAGTAGAGGAATGAGCATGCCCGCCATAACATATTTATATGTGAAAATATGTATAAGTAACACAAGGCCTACAATTGGTGCGTTGCATGTAGCATTCGATGTCACGGCCAGATGCCAACAACGTGGCACACTAGCATCAAGAGCATCCAGCATATTTCATTCAGATAATGATGAAACTGACATAGATTGGTCTCATAAATCGTATTTTAGAGACTGTTGTCACCACCTTCACTATGGTTCATGCTTCAGTGCAGCCAGCATTACTCTATGATTTTTATAAAATCGAATTAAATTGATACATACAGCTAATATTGCAGCCCCAATTCTATTGTAAACGCAAAAACACATGTGCAACGATGCATTTGGGCGCGCGTCTATCACGATTGGCCCATATTGCTACGTGATCTGCACCTCATATGACATACTTCTTTTAAAATAGCTAAAGAAACCATTTTAGTTAAACAGCAATTGAAAACTGTTCGTTTTGCTTGAGAGGTTTTCACTTTCGTCGTGATTCGCTGGAAACTGCTGAGATAATATAATCGAATAATCATTTACCCATGATACATTGCAGTATTTACATCGAACGGCATCAACATAAATGGTTGCATTATGGAGCGAGAGAACAGGAGTAAAACCCTAAAATATATTAAACACGAACATTTTCATTTTTTTAAGAAGCAACGGAGTGACAATTTGTTTCAGCAAACTGCTGTTAACGATTCGAATTTAGCGGATAAGGGACATTATTTCAGAGCTGTTGCAGCACATTGGAAATCTTCCAAGCAAAGAAATTTAAGTAGACACCAATGAGAAATATTGTACTAAGTCTGTTCTCTTTGTCATCTCTGTACCGTAGCATATGAAAATAGCACAGCATTTATTGTGTAGTAACTTAAGAATATAGAAATAGTTTGTTTATTTTATCCATCCATCCATGCATCTTCTGCCGCTTATCAGGGGTCGGGTCGCGGGGGCAGCAGCTTCAGAGGCAAGCCCAGACTTTCCTCTCCTCAGTCACTTCTTCTAGCTCGTCCTGGCGGATCCCGAGGCGTTCCTGTGCCAGATGGATGACATAGTCTCTCCAGCATGTTCTGGGTCGTCGCCGGGGTCTCCTGCTAGTGGGGCATGCTCGGAACACCTCACCAGGGAGGCATCCTGGGGGCATCCTAATCAGATGCCCGAAACACCTCATCTGGCTCCTCTCGATGTGGAGGAGAAGCGGCTCGACTTTGAGCCCCTGCCGGATTACCGAGCTTCTCACCTTATCTCTAAGGGAGAGCCCGGACACCCGACGGAGAAAGCTCATTTCGGCCGCTTGCATCCGGGATCTCGTTCTTTCGGACACAACCCATAGCTCATGACGATAGATAAGGGTTGGGACGTAGATCGACCGGTAGATTGAGAGCTTTGCTTTTTGGCTCAGCTTTTTGGCTTCATCATGCACGATGACAGCGTGGCTGGACGTGGGCGTGCACTGCCAGACACCCAGTGTCACCCTGGACAGCCACCTGGAAGGAGGTCTCGGCCGGACGTTGACGTGGACGTTACGGCTCGTCGAGTGACGCAATTCAAACTCGACGAAGCGTGGGCTAACATGGACGTTGCACTGTCAGGCACAGGGTGGAAATGACACTGGTCCGTTGTACCTGCGGGATCCGATGGTTGGTCGGGTCATTCTGTCACGTTTTGCAAGGTGGGGATGGCGGGTGCGGATCCCAAAAAGCAGGCAGGAGGGAGCAGGAGATTGTTTGACAAATGGTATTAAAATAAAGGTCAGCAGGAACAAAATGTAAAACATCAAAATCATCTGAAAAGAAAAAAACAAAGTATCAAAAGAAAACCAAGTGTAAAAGTCCGCCAAGGTTAAACAAACACATGCACAGCATGCAACGCATGCAATTGCAGACAAAGCATGCAACAAACAATGACACGACACCGGATGGTCGTGCCGGGAGTCCTTTTAAGTGTCACTAATTGTAACGACCAGCACCTGCGAGGCAGCAGGCAGGGCTGACAGCGCTACCCGGTGGTCGCCAATCCGAACGTGGCAGTCCGCCAAGGATCGGGACGACCAGCACCTGTGCAGGTGCAGGCGGGGCCGACAGCGCCACCCGTTGGTTGCCAACCAGATCATGACAGTACCCCCCCTTCAAGGGACTGCTTCCAAAAGTCCCAACAGTCTCCCAAAAGGTCCACTCGCCAGGGAACAATGGTGGAGACGGCAACCGCTGCCTCTCCAGCATACGATGGGCGGCGGCCCGATGGGAACGGGACTCGGCCTGGGGTGGACAAAAACGCGGCACGGAGCGTCATGGGCGTGAGTGCGATCCCTCTCGCACGTTCACGCGACGACGCATGGCTCAACGCGAACGTCGAACTTCCAGTCGCAGAGTGGCATCCCGGACGGCCGTATGGGACAAGGTCTCGGCCGGACGCCGACGTGGGTGTGAACTGCCCGGCGCCGGGGAAATGAGACCAGTCCTGAGCCGCTCTGGGATCCAGAGTCAACTGACGTTGACGCGGACGTTGCACGGCTCGTCGTGGATGCGACTCAATTCATCATGCACGATGACAGCGTGGCTGGACGTGGGCGTGCACTGCCAGACACCCAGTGTCACCCTGGACGGCCACCTGGAAGGAGGTCTCGGCCGGACATTGATGTGGACGTTATGGCTCGTCGAGTGACGCAATTCAAACTCGACGAGGCGTGGGCTAACGTGGACATTGCACTGTCAGGCACAGGGTGGAAATGACACCGGTCCGTTGTACCTGCGGGATCCGATGGTTGGTCGGGTCATTCTGTCACGTTTTGCAGGGTGGTGATGGCGGGTGCGGATCCCAAAAAGCAGGCAGGAGGGAGCAGGATGTTGTTTGACAAATTGTATTCAAATAAAGGTCAGCAGGAACAAAATGTAAAACATGAAAATCATCCGAACCGAAAAAAGTGGCAGCACCTCAAAATGTAATTTTTGTTTTTGCAGGAACAAAGTCGTTGGATGAGATATGATATGGAGAGATAGAGAAGACTCAACCACAAACGTCAACCAAGGTATAAGGACTGCATTTTACTGTTCGCTGAACTATAGTCTGCCACAAAACAAAAGTTAAACTTAACTTTATCTACACTGTTCTAACTTGCAACTTCAGTTACAGTGTCAAATCCTTAGACTTCAGCCATCTGCATTTTGTGACAGATAATATTTGAAGAGAGTAACCCATTTATGCTGTAACCAAACATTCTTTCATTGGCAGTTGATTTGATGTTTTTTTTTTTTAAATCACAAAGAGAGCTCCAATGATGACGACAGCCATGACCACACTTCTAGTGATGTTGGTCATAGTGCAGGTGTCCCTGAGCTGCAGAGGCCGGTCAGTATCATCATAAGAATCTATTGTGCTTAATCTATTGCAAATTCCCCCATTGTGGGACTATTAAAGGCTTTCTGATTCTGATTCTATGAATCATAGATATGGGGAAAACATATTATTTGAAAACCAGGATTTAACATTTCTTGGTATGTTTTGAATAGCTATTAGATTCTTATTCATTCTCATGTTATTATGAGAATAATAAAGGATACCCTGAAATCACTGGATTGTATCATACATAAATACAGTGAGAGGGGAAAATGTTTTTCAAGAGTAATTAAAGCAACACTTCGATAAGCTGCATCGCTTATGGTCCAATTAGCATCTCTTCAAAACAATTGTCTTCCTATTACAATGTCTAATACGAGAATGAGCATGCTGAAGTTCAAAATTTGCACCAGAGAGATCTTTTGAAATTGTTTATTTCAATATTTCAACAGTTCTATGGGAATTCGCAAAAGTGTGTAGCAAATAAACTGCTATATATATATATATATATATATATATATATATATATATATATATATATATATATATATATATATATATATATATATATATATATATATATATATATATATATATATATATATATATAAGAGTGGTTGGCACACATTATGTACAGAATTTTACGGTTAGTAATCTCTCTCTCTGTCTCTCCCTCTTTCAGCTTAACATGAAAATGATTGAACAAACCATGGACGATTCTCTGTCGAGTTCTGACAATACTGATGATGAATATGTTCCCAAACCTAGAGAACAAACAAGTGACAGCTTGGTAGAAGAAACAGAGCAGCAGAAGAACAAGAGGACAAAGAGACGGAAAGTGCCTTCGACCAACCCACGGAAAGTACATGTAACTTCACATAAAAAAAGACATGAGACACCGTCTTATACCCTGGACACGGATAAACCCATGAATCAAAAAAATGACGTTCTTCGTGAAGGTCAAGGAATGTTGATACCTCGTCAACAATCCCAAAAAAACGTGGAATCGAAAGATTACATGCATTGCGTGAATTGTCAAGGCTACTTTATGAGGAGAGCAAGGTGGAGGCACATGCACAGGTGTCACTTAAACATGCATGTGCAAAATTTGAAACCAAGAAAGACTAGGGTTCAGGCCTTGTGTGAATATGCTCAGCCCGTTCCAGATGGTGTAAATGAACAGTTTTGGAAAATGGTGCTTGATATGCATCAAGATGCAATCACAAATGCTGTGCGTAACGAAAAGGTGATTCTGAAATTTGGGGAACACCTCTTCAATAAGCATGGGCATGATGTCTCAAAACATGACTCCATCAGACAGAATACTCGTCATGAATGTGGGATACTGGATGAAAACACATTGTTTTTTGCAAGACCACAAGCTCCCAGTCACTTAAGAGGATCATATGTAATTCGTCAGATAGCCCTAAACTGCGGCGCAAAAAATCTAGAAGCATTGTCTTCCACAAAATTGAGAAAGGACAAGGCCACAATGTCCAAAGTTCTCAATTTAAAAGACAATGAAAAGGACAATCTGGCAGACTTCCTAGGCCATGATATCAGAGTGCACTGTCAATTTTTATCGGCTGCGGGAGGGGACATTTCAGCTTGCAAAAATGAGCAAGGTACTCATCGCTCTGGAAACGGGAAGTTTGTCCCAGTTTAAGGGCAATAATTTGGATGAAATCAACATTGATTCCCATGGTAAGAACACATTTGCATATTTTAGGAAATAATTGCACCCATTTTTTTCTCTGCCAGCTGAAGTTTTATCTGTGTTTCCTCTGTTCCTCAGAAAAACTATGTGTTGACACTGATGTGTCAGGCACTGATGATGAGGAAGATAAATATATGACAAAATGTACTCCTACATCAACATCATCGCCACAATCATCTGATATGTTTATGACTAACATTTTTAGGTCAAAATATATTTTGTTCAATGCCTTCCCGAAAATGTAGACCATTGGTGTCATTCATGTCAGTTCATGTTGACACAGAAAATAATTGTAAATTCAGAACAATAATTGTGAATTTCTCCATTGCGAGTCTAATAAAGGGCAATGTAATGTGATCTAATCGAATCTTGCACAAGGAGAGTGGAAGGAGGGTCAAGCAGTCACTGATGCTGAGACAGCAACGTACCCACCCGAAATCCAGTTCGTGGATTTCATTCAACAATATAACATCACATCTATCATACATAGAATAAGGTATATTGTGTGTAGTTTTAAGGCTTATTTAGTTGAAAATTATATTTTATGGAGACCTGGGAACGGATTATTCCCATTTTAATGGTTTCCTCTGGGAAACATTTTTATGTGATGCACACTTTTTGGCTTCCACACTCTGTCTGGGAACCAATTAAGTTCGTAAGCTGAGGTCTCACTGTACATATTCCTGATTTTGTAGAACTCAATATTCTGTGTTTACTACTAATAGGTAAATTGGATGATAGGGCGGAGCTGGTGAAGATCTCTGAAGGTAAACTGTTATCTAGTGGCTTGTGAATGTGTTATCATTTGATGTATAAAAACTACAAAACTGTTAGAAAACTGACCAATGATGACTTTAGACAGCACTGGCCTGTGTCTTAACTTTTGGAGGAATATTAATTTACTGTCCCATTTTATACAGGGAAGGAAGAAGTAAAAATGAAAGTAAACAAGTGGACTGTTAGAACTAGTTGATACACATGCTAAAAACATCCTGTTATTTCATTTCTACTTATTCTTATCAATTAGTAAGTCCATATATGTATGTAGTTATTTGTATATGTTAATTAGTATACATGTACTCAGCTTGTACTTAGTTAGGATACAAATCTAGCTTTCACGTTTCAGTCTAACAATAAATATTCATGATTGTATCTAGCAGATGATAGGTCCTTTCCAAAGTGACATCACTCCTGTTGTTTATAAATGTCTGAGACGAGCTCTCGCTCTCTCTCTCGCTCTTGTCTCTCCGCCCCTTGGCCTAGCTTCTCCCCTGGAGAACATCCTCTAGCTGCCTGATAATAAATATTCATTTTTTGTATATCACCTTGCTTTCTGCTGATTTAATATTTAGACTATACAAATGGGGAGAAGAAATCCACGCTGTGGAGAAAACCTTGATGGACTCCATCAGGTCTCTCAAGGTTCCAAGCAAAGACGAATGCATGAAATGCATTAAGGCTTTACCAGAATAATTGAAAGGGAGAACTTGGAAGGGAGTTAAATATTTCGTGAAAAACCGCATTGATAAATTAATGAGAATGTCTGCAAAACGCAGGCAAGTTTAGGTTCGAAATAAGGTTAGGTTTGGCAGCTGGAACAATGCATTGTTTTTATGTATGTTATAAGTGTCTTGTTTCTGGTCATTTCAATACAACACAGAGACAATAGCTTTTAATTCAACATATTGAGTGTTTTTTTTCTTGAATATTTGTCGACTTAACTTCTGGACACACTAATTTTGTCCAGCACTTTTATTTCAATCTTAAACGTTTTACACACAGTTGTTAATATGAAAGCAATTTGTATTTATTTTCTCACGACAATGTCTTGAATGTTTGAAATTTCAGGTTGATGTATTTATATTATTAAAAAGATCGGAGGCTGCAATTGAAATGAGCAGTGTTAATTTACTTGATTCTCTTCAATCTATTTTATAAGATGGCGCCCGAGTAGGCAACTGTCAGCAAGTGCTCTCATGAGCCTTGCTTATTTTGTTGTTTTTGTCCTGTCTTTGTGTTTTCTTTTGTCACTTAGTGTTGTTGTGCGTCGTGTGGAATGGATACGGATTGTTTTTCAGCATTTTTGGCCACGACATTCATCATGGAGGAGACTGTGCTGAGCAGTTGCGTCTTTTCGGCAGCATTAATATGCCAGTACTGTTTTTGATTGTGAGGAAAGTCTGTGCCATTTGACTGTCATCGCTGGACAGCTCCGATGCGTATATGGAACTGTCGCGGGTTGGAATTGAAGCGGATTTATGAGGGACAGGAGATGTGAGACAATCTCTTTTCTTCAATGGATGCTACAGCTGCGTGTTTGATTTCACATTTGGCTTGTAGTCGACGTGCACATTCCACCATGATATCCCTGATCTACTGGTGAAGAGACACTTTGATCCTCTCCTCTTTCATCTGGAACTGCTTCATGTAACAAAGATGGTACAGAAAGTGCTTAAGAATGAATATTTATGTTGGGTTCTAATTCCTGTTCAACAAAGTTTTATGATGAAATACCAGAGGAGACGATAGATGATGAACAGAAAAAACTACTTTATTCTCATAAAACAAAAGGAGAACATCTCTCGTCGGAGCAGGAAGCCAAGAACACAAAGCCAGCCTCCTCAAACTAGTTTAAAACCACACAGCAGCGATCTGTTGTCCAATCAGCTACAAACAAGTATTGGAAGTCACACAGCAGCGATCTGTCGTCCAATCAGCTACGGACAAGTATTTGGAAGAACATTAGACTGAAAGTTGATGCTTGTTACATTCTGCTTTCGCAACTATTCAACTAATAAGCTTCATAAATCCATGAAGTCTAAATTAAACATGCAATAACATAATATGTACTAAGCTAAACATGGAATAACATAACGTGTTTACTAATGTGCATAAGCACTCTATCATTCCCTCCTGTTCTGTCCTGGGCTGCTCGCTGGACTCTCTGGAGGAGGTGGGCAACAGACGGACGCTAGCTAAACTAAAGGCTATGATGGACATCCACTCCCACGCCCTCCTGCCCACCCTGACAGCACTGGGTAGCTCCTTCAGCCAGAGACTATTACACCCGCGCTGCAAGAAGGAAAGGTACCGCCGCTCGTTCCTATCGACTGCTGTCAGGCTTTGCAATTCTCAATGTTCACATGTGAAAAAAAAATTGGTCACTTTTAAATATGGGTTGATGCAATATATCAAAATGCATTTCTTATTCTTGCACTATGTACAGTTTTTTATGGAACGGTTTTGCACATTTACATTTGCACAGTATACAGTTGACATTTTTATTTTGTTATGCTTAGAAGATCTTGTTTTCTATCCTTTCACCCCCACCCCAACCCCATCCCTTTTCAATTGCTGCTGTGGACTGCAAATTTCCCCATTGTGGGACAAATAAAGGTTTCCTGATTCTGATTCTGTTGCACATTGAAACATCAGTACATACATTTCCAAAACGGTTTTCATGCATGCACGTCATAACAAACGACACAGGAGACCATTCTATTATACCATGGAGAAGGTGAAAAACCGCTGTCATAACTTTACTGCTATGATATGTAACCTCTCCATTTGTGAGAGTCTTAAAGGTGAATTCAATTGAATAAAAAAATTGACGAGGCAAATTCCTTCTCGGCTCTCCGTTTTTTTGGTTGGAGCAACCACACTCTGGCCATGGTTTACAATTCCAAGCTACAACACAGGGTCCCCTTCACGCATTTGTTGATACAAAACCTTTGCGTAGTTCACCTGAGAATTAGTTATCATATTCATTAGCATTGCTCTTAAGCATGAAATAATACAACCAATGACTAAGAAAATAAGTACAATCACGATCGCGACAGGCACAAACAGTCTAAGCAAAGTCGTATACCAAGGGCCTCCGAAGAGCATGGCAAAGGTCCACGGTTGATCAGGCCGCCGATCTCTGGCCATAGCATCTCTGAGATCCCTAATAACAGACAAAGCTGACAGAGTGCTTATGCACATTAGTAAACATATTATGTTATTTCATGCTTAGATTAGTAAACATATTATGTTATTCCATGTTTAGCTTAGTACATATTATGTTATTGCATGTTTAGTTTAGTCTACATGATTGTTAAACTCATTAATTGAATAGTTTTGAAAGCAGGATGTAACGAGTATCAAGTTTCAGTCTAAATGTTCCCCCAACATACTTGTCCGTAACTGATTGGACAACAGATCGCTGCTGTGTACGTTCAAAACTAGTCCGAGCGGGAGGTCCTGTCTCTCTCTTTGTGCTCTTTGTTCTGTGTGCTCCTGGCTTCCCTGCTCCAACGAGAGATGTGCTCTTTTTGTTTCACTAGAATAAAGTAGTTTTTTTGTTCACCATCTCTCGTCCTCACTGATATTTTTATCACAGAACTTCGCTGAACACAGAACCAGATGAGAAACAAGAATTAGAACCGAAACCTAAATTGGTGCCGTCACCCATGCCAAACAGCCAGCCCGGAGAGTTTGAAGAGTGCCACATGCGTGCTCCAGTCAACGAGAGACGGAAAAAAGCTCCCGGTGGCCCTACTTGTTAAAATTCCACGCAAGAGACGGTGGGCCTGCTTTTTGACTGGGCCACCACGGCTACGAGAGACGGAGAGTTTCCGGTGGAGCTTGCCCGTGATTTCTCACGGGAGACAAAAAGATCATCGTCTTTTTGGAAGCACCTGCTTGTATCGGCGAGGTGGAACCCTTCCGGCATTCTGGCTGACTGTCTACATGGCTGTGTCGACGAAGTTCACTAGGTGAGTGACACGCGAGCTAGCAGCCACCGTTTGAATGTATTGTGGGATCCCTTTATGGCCAGAGGGTGTCCTATTCATGTTAATCCACGTATCTACCGGTTTGTAACACGACTTTTTGGACTTTGACCGAGGTGGATCTCCATAAAGCCGGATCGAACTGTGGACTGCAGGACTAGTGCACGCGACAATTCTGGTGCTTATATATGGGCCAGATGCGTCTGGTTGAAACCGCACGCCGACGTAGATTCGGAGTTTTCCAGTGAAAGATTCTTCACAAAGTGGTGATTTCCTGGAATTCAGTTCTGTGCGAGAGCTGTTGATGAATTGGGAAATCGAAATATTTTTTTATTCTGATCCAGACGTTATATGTTATTTTAAAGCACAGCTGCTACTTGTAATGGATTATCTGTGAAACTAATACATTCTTTCTGGTTGATCTATGCTAGAATAGTGAAACAGAAAAGTTTCTTTGTCTCACAAAGAAAAAAAAGTGGGGGCGAGGGAGTCATTGAGCCGTTAGTGCGCGTGTCAGTGCGCGTGTGTGTGCGTGTAAGTGCATTCATTGTGTGCGTATGTGCATTCAGTGTATGTGAACACGTCTCGTGGCTGGAGACTAGACACAGCGGGTGTCTTCTTTGTGTTTAAGTTAACACCGTGTGCCTTACTGGAAAATAGTTAACAGGAGTATATTGTTGTCGAATTGCGGGATTTGAGAAAATTGGTGCAATTTTTTCAAAGAAAGCTCCAATTCATCGGGATATTGAATTCATGTCTAAAAAGTTCCCAGGATGTGAACTTTACTGTAAGAAGTGGATGCAACGTGGTGAATTTTCAGGTGCTTTGCAAGTTCAGCCATTGAAAGAGATTATGTTTCGTTTGAAGCTCCAGGAGGCATCTGCGGTGGGCAGATCTCTCCAAAAGAGCCGTGATGAGATTTTAGCTTGTTATAGGTGGCTTGCACAAGCATGAATCAGAGAGCATGAACTAGAGGTAAAACGGATTAAAAAAAGAGGAGAAAGCAATGGTCGCGATGACTTCCAAAGTGAGCTCTGACGATGAAACTATTGCTTCATATGTTGCATGTCCCAATGAAAAGATGGCGCTCGTGGCAGATAGAAAGCACCATTATTTCAAACTGCAAAGCACCCCCATGGGAAGCCTGGGGGAGGGGCTGTGGGCTGCCCAGAGCGAGCGCCTCAGACCTCCTCCTCCTCCTCCCCCTTCTCCCCCTCCTTCGCTGCTCTCAAGAAGAGAGATGAAGTCAATTGCTCCACCCCGAGGGAGCGAGTAGCCCCTCTGGTGGTGACTCAAACTGTGACTTGGGCAGACCAGCAGCATGGAGCGCGCATGACCCCCTCTGGTGGGTTATGGCCATTACAACCTGACTTTTCATATCAGATTGCTGGTGATGGTGATCGTGTTTCTTCGCGTACAAGGAGCAAAGCAAATTGTTCTGACCAATTGTATCCGCTTGAAGAATTGAATAAAATTAAGATGAATGATGAAAGCGATTGTGAAGCTTTTCCGCTTGTCCAAGTGGCTAACCCTAATCCTTCAGGCCTGCAGGACCAAACTATTCTGGTTTATCGGCCTTGGTGCGACAGTGATGGATCTGAAGCGTGCAAAGGATTAGGTGATTTTGTTGAGAATGCGGAAAGTTGGACTGAGAATTTTGAGGAATTGTGTGCTTCTTATCAGTTGAATGGACAAGAAACCTTGAAGGTTCTCAGGAGATGTCTGGGGCATCATTGGAATCGGGTGAAAGGGTGCTATACTGGTAAAACTTCAACGGGATCAAACATGATGTATGAGGAGGTGACAGCCCAACGGAGATTGGTTTGTGAGAACATCCGGACTTTATGGGAAAATCACCAAACTTTGGCATGATTCAAAATTGTAGACAGTTACGTGGAGAAGATGTTAATATCTTCCGGGGACGCCTTGGAGATGTTTTTCGGAACGACTGCTGTATTCCTGAATCTGCTGATGAGAATTCCGTATATGTCAATCAATTTAAGCAAACATTTCTCCAGAATTTGACGCCGGAAATTGGGGATTTCATTCGCAAACATTACGTCCAACACCGGACTGGAAGGTTGGTTGATCTCACGGAGTGGGCTATACATGGCCAAGAAGTGGTGAGAAAAAAGTGGGGAAATGGTGTAAAGTCGCCGATGGAACATGTGATGGCATCTGCCATGGGTGACATAATGGAGAACGTGTTGTATCAAGATCGGGTGAAGAGACGGTTGCCGCCCAGTGATCGATGCTACAGGTGTGGCAGTGTAGGGCATATTGCTCGTCACTGCAAAAGGAAAAATACACCGCAAAGGAAACATGGGAAACCTTACAGACCTCCACCATATAATACACGATATGGTGAAGGACAAAAAACAAAACATTCAGATTGACGCGCGGAACCCCATTTCGACACTGATGACAACAGTCACAACAGTAGGAAATGGAGATCAATGAAACCTGTTGAAATCTTGGATTTGACAAATGTATTTGCCTTGACTTTGCCGGAAAACGAAAAACCTTATTATTGGCTAAAAATTGGGAAAAAAAGATGTCAAATTTATTTGCGATAGTGGTGCATGCAGATCAGTGTTAAGAGACACCATTCCAGGTGTCACTCCAAGTCGACAACAAATTTCTGTGGTATCTGCAGATGGGACAGTGACATTGTTAGCTATTTCTAAACCAATAAAAAATTTAGATGAGGGACTAACTCCATACAAGGTCACTATGGTCTTGAGTGGTGATAGTCCTATAAATTTGTTGGGGAGAGATCTGTTACAACAACTACAAATTGCCTTAATACCAACAGAAGAAGGGTACAAACCCAGAAGAGTTAACCTTCTGGAGTCCTTTGTAGTTGACGCTATGGGGGACCCAGTACAGGTTGAGGTTGAAAAAAAACTGGACACTTGTAAATATGGGTTGTTGCAATATATCAAATGCATTTCTTGATTCTGCACTATGTACAGTTTTGTTTATGGAATGGTTTTTGCACATCTACGGTTTTTGCACATCTACATTTGCACAGTATACAGTTGACATTTTTATTTTGTTATGCTTAGAATATCTTGTTTTCTATCCTTTCACCCCTACCCCAACCCCATCCCTTTTCAATTGCTGCTGTGGACTGCAAATTTCCCCATTGCGGGACGAATAAAGGTATTCTGATTCTGATTCTGATTCTGATTCATTATAATTATGACTAATGGCCACTCAGGGGCGGAGGACTTTCCAGACGTCCCTGCCACCCTTTGGTCATCGGGAAAAACAGATGTGGGCTTACTTAAAACAGCAAAACCAGTCGAAGTATTGCCTAAAACGACCCAGACTTAAACAATATCCATTAAAACAGGATGCTATTATTGGCATCACTCCTGTAATACGGTGAAGGCTGGTATTTTGATTGAAGACCCAACTTGTGAATGTAATACACCAATATTTCCTGTTAAAAAAAGTTGAATCTGGAGTTTGGAGAATGGTGCATGATTTGCGACAGATAAATAAATCCATACAATCACGTGCTCCGTGTGTGCCAGATCCACAGACATTATTGAACAGTTTAAAACCTGACAAAAAATGGTTTACAGTGATTGATTTGAGCAATGCTTTTTTCTCCATTCCGTTGCACAAAAATTCACGTCATTGGTTCAGATTTACATTTAATGGGAACAAATATACCTATACAAGATTGCCACAAGGGTTTACAGATAGCCCTACAATTTTTTCACAAGAAAATGTCTTCGTGTATTGCTGATTTTAAACATCATGAGTCTTCTCAGATTATTTTATACGTTGACGACATCTTAATTGCTTCACCGACTGAAGACGAGAACAAGACTGTATCAATAGCTTTGTTCCAATATTTAGCGAATACAGGTAACAAAGCTTCTTTGGATAAGTTACAGTTTTGCCAAAAAGAAGTTGTTTTTCTAGGAAATCTTTTGTCAAGAAAGGGAAGAGAGTTGAAGACTAAAAGAAAACAGGCCATTTTGCAGGTTCCCCGACCTAAGACGAAAAAACAGATGATGACGTTTTTGGCACTGTTTAATTATTGCAGAACTTGGATTCCGTATTATACACAAGTCACTCAACCATTATTGACACTTATATACCAAGACGAAATGTCACTGAAAGACTATATTCAGTGGACTGAAGAGGGCATTACAGCTTTTACAGAATCACAAAAAATGATAGCCAATACTAGTGTTTTGGTCTATGACAAACCTTTTGTTCAAACAGTTGATTGCAAAGACAAATACACTTCAGTCTTGTTACAAAAGCATGGACAAAAGCTGAGACCAGTTGCATTTTATTCTAAAAGACTGGATCCAGTGGCTGCAGCTCTTTCAGCGTGTGTTAGAGCAGTGTGTGCCGCAGCGTTGGCAGTTCAGTCGTTAGCTGAACTTGTACTTTTCCATCCCACAACGCTGATGGTACCACACTCGGTTGACTTATTGATTACAGGCACGAAAATGACTTTCTTGTCACCAGCACGACATTTGTCTATCATAACAACTTTGCTGGAACAACCACACCTAACCATTGAGAGGTGCAATAGCATTAACCCAGCGACACTTGTACCTCTACCTGTTGACGGAGAACCACATTCATGCGTTGACAAAATAAATGACAACTGCAAACCACGACCAGACTTGAAAGACACACCTTTACCTGATAGCATCTACCTGCACGTTGAAGGCTCTGCGTCTAGGTCAGATGCAGGGGCCAACAGGGTAGGCTATGATGTTGTGACCGATGTTGAAATTATTGCTGATGGCTCATTACCAAACACGTATTCAGCACAAGCAGCAGAAATTGTTGCATTGACTGAAGCGTGTAAATGGGCGGAAGGAAAAACAGTGACGATTTTTACAGACAGCCAATATGCATTTTCCACACTTCACTGCTTTGCAGCTCAGTGGAACTGCAGAGGAATGACTACATCGAACGGAAAATCTGTTGAACATGCAGATTTATTGAGAGGCTTATTGAAAGCTATCCTCCTCCCAAAAAGTGTGGCTGTATGCAAATGTGCAGCACACAAAAGGGCTAAAGACATGATTAGCGTGGGTAATGCTAGAGCAGATGCAGCCGCCAAGAAGGCTACTCAGACTACTTTCAATCTAGTAAATCAAGAGACACGAGAATTGGTGCCCACACAAGTTTTGATGGATGTGCAAGCGTTAGCTACAAACTCCGAAAAAGATTTGTGGCTGGCCGATGGTGCTAAGCTAGTTGATGAGCTGTATAAAATAGACAACAAACCATGTTTACCGAGAAACATGTTCCATATGGTGGCTCGATTGAGCCATGGTAGGTCACCTGTATCAACAGGGGGGATGGTGTTTATAGCAGGGAAAGTATTCCATTTAAGCAGAGGTTTCAACTCGTATGCAAAGTCGGAGTTGTTTGATATGCTGTAAACATAATCCACAGGGTAATATGCGACCAAAAAGAGGAACATTTCCACAGGGGTCACACCCCTTTGAAGTGGTCCACATGGATTTCATTGAACTAAGCACAAGTAGTTCTTATAAATACTGTTTGGTGTTAATTGATTCATTCACCAAATGGGTGGAAATTGTGCCTTTAAAGAAATCCGACGCATTATCCGTTGCCAAAGCATTATGCAAACATATTATTCCAGAACATGGCATACCAAGAATAATTTGGAGTGATAATGGGCCACATTTTGTTAATGACGTAATAACCACAATTTCCGAACATTTAGGTATTAAATTAAAGAACCGCTGTGCATATCATCCACAGAGTGCAGGATTAGTTGAAAGAACGAAAGGTACGATAAAAAATCGACTCAGAAAAACGATGGAGGCAACAGGCAAACCATGGCCTGAATGTCTGTTTTTGGTTAAATTATATATGAGAATAACGCCTACTAATAGCGGCTTAGCGCCTTTTGAGATCTTGCACGGCAGACCTTTCATCCTCCCATTATGGGAAGGTGTGCCCTGGCAAGAGAATGAATCAGATCCAGGCGCTTTGTTGGCAAAATCGTTGTGTGAAATGTTTACAACAAAAGAGGTCCAGTCAGCATGTGTACAGCCGCAGTCCTCTTTGTTCCCTCCACAGGAACAGAGGCTGCTGCGCCCCGGAGACGAGGTGCTGATCAAGGCAATCAAGAGGAAATCCTGGTCTGCACCAAAGTGGGAGGGGCCATTCACCGTGCTGATCACAATGCCAACTGCCATCAAGATCGCTGAAAGAGCCACCTGGGTGCATCAAAGCCATTGCTAAATCGTTCACCAACCAGTTCCTGAGCAAGTGGAAGAGAGACGGAGCCAAACTACTCAATAGCCATGGGTTTGGTCCGCATCATCTTGCTGAATGGATTCGTGGGGGCAATCCAGATGACACACCTAGAGCCTCCCATTCCATCAGCCTGCGAAATTCCATTTTTACATCCAACGACGGCAGAAAAGTGTCCAAACATGGCATATCCTGTCGCCTGCTTTCCACTAGAAGCTGCAGGAATTGTGTCATTTCCTCTTAGCATCCTCATGAACGAAGCACGACAAGATGGAAGCAATTATCCTCAAGAGTCTTGGTACGTTCGTATCAAGTCAGGGAAGGCTTGGACAACTGGACAACTGGATTCCGTTGTGGTCCGTTCTAAGCCCAACACAGAATGGGTTCAAAATAGCTGTGCCCAAGAAGCAAAACGAATTGTCATCAAGATAGCTTGAGGGAACTGGTTAGGAACTGGAACTGGAACAATGACTGATATCCAACTTGCTATCATAACTCACGATGTTACAGGATGCATGGACTTGAGACTTTGTCCTGATTTTCGTGAACATCACACTGATTTTCCCGTAACTATATGCATGCACCAGTCGCAACATCGCCTTTCCAGCATAAACCACATATTAAACTGACAGCCTGGATGGAAACACCTGGCAAAAAAGCCCAAAATTCAGGTGTCATGGATGCATTATATCAACCATTTGCAGGAGAAAAGCATGACTGGAATCCGTTGTTATGAAACACGTGGTATTGTTATGCTACATTAATAGCTAAACAAAACAGCAAAAGTAATTGCTTTGTGTGCTCCTACATGCTTCATTCCGTGACGCAACAACGCGTGCATTCAAAGGTATTTGGAGATAAAATGGCTCGAGCTGCATATATGTTAATATCTTCGCATAAACCTGATCAACATTTTCCAGTTCTTCGCAATGCTTCGAGAGGAGAGATTGTTCCAAGTTTATATACCATTTTGGAAACTGAAAATCAGGTTATGACCAAGAGCGGGTTGCGATTACCAGTATGCGTTGCAATGTACGGTACAGGTCAAAACGTAGGTTTTATAGATGAGGATAGATGTTTATATGTGTTTATATATGTTTATATATTGTTCCCTCCACAGGAACAGAGGCTGCTGCGCCCCAGAGACACCAATGTCACCATTTTACCTGTATCTTCACATCTTTGGTGGTTAAGCGGTTGGAAAGTATATTCTTTTATTCTTCCGAGAGCCTACGGTTTGTGCGCACCTGTTACTGTAACTGACAATACTTTCATTGTTACCAGTCATCCAGCGCACCATGGTCGTAACCTGATTTTCAGTTTCCAAAATGGTATCTAAACCTGGAACAATCTCTCCTCTCGAAGCATTGCGAAGAACCGGAAAATGTCGATCAGGTTTATGCAAAGACATTAACATATATCCAGCTCGAGCCAACTTATCTCTAAATACCTTTGAATGCACGCGTTGTTGTGTCACAGAATGAGGCATATAAGAGCATACAAAACAATTATTTTTCCTATTTTGTTTAGCAATTGATGTAGCATAATGATACCACGTGTTTGATAACAACGGATTCCAGTTATGGTTTTCTCCTGCAAGCGGTTGATATAATGCGTCCATGACACCTGCATTTTGGGCCTTTTTGTCAGGTGTTTCCACATAGGCTGTCAGTCTGATGTGTGGTTTACGCAGCAAAGGCGATGTTACGACTGGTGATGTCACTGATGACATCATGCATATAGTTACGGGAAAACCAGTGTGATGTTCACGAAAGTTAGGAAAGAGTCTCAAGTCCATGCATCCTGATCAAGTTGGATATCTGGAGTCCAGCAAGTGCTCTGATGAGCCTTGCTTTTTTGTGTGTTTTTTTTTGTCTTGTTTTTGTGTTTTCTTTTGTCACTTTGTGTTGTTGTGCGTCGTGTGGAACGGATACGGATTGTTTTTCAGCATTTTTGACCACGACATTCATCAAGGAGGAGACTGTGCTAAGCGGTTTCGCCTTTTCAGCAGCAGGGATATGCTAGTACTGTTTTTGAATGGGAGGAATGTCGGTGCCATTCGACTGTCATCGCTGGACAGCACAGGGGCCATTGTGCTTTTTTGCGCCTGTAATGGGCAGCATCTTCACAGCCCCGCTTTGTTCAGTGGAAGGTCGGTGCTGTTTGACAGTCTGCGGCTGGATGGATACATGGCTTGAGGAGCCCGCGATAAGAAGGAAGGAGCGACAGCGCAGAGCGCCGATACATATATGGAACTGTCGCGGGATGGAATTGAAGCTGATTTATGTGGGACAGGACATGTGAGACAATCTCTTTTCGTCAATGGATGCTACAGCTGCGTTTTTGCTTTCAACATTTAGCTTGTAGTCGACGTGCACATTCCACCATGATGTCCCTGATCCACTGGTGAAGAGACGCTTTGATCCTCTCCTCTTTCATCTGGAACTGCTTTATGTAACAAAGAGGGTACAGAAAGTGCTTAAATGTCTCTCTGTGTCTTTGTGTTGTCATGTCATTTCTTATTTAGTTTTTTTTTGTTCTTTTGACTTCAAGACGGCGCCGCGAGAGTGGCTGCCTTTCCAGCAGCTCCTGTGTTTCGCTTTTCTACTTTCATTTCTTTCATAACTTTGCTGCTGTGAAATGTACATTTTTCCACTGCGAGACTAATAAAGGCAAATCCAATCCAATCTGTCATCGTGCCAGTTCCAGTTCCTAACCAGTTCCTAACCAGTTCCCTCGAGCTATCTTGACGACAATTCGTTTTGCTTCTTGGGCACAGCTATCTTGAACCCATTTTGTGTTGGGCTTGGAATGGACCACAACAGAATCCCAACCAGTGGTCCAAGCCTTCCCCAACTTGATATGAGCGTACCAAGACTCCCATTATCACTACAAATTATTCTTGGTATGCCATGTTCTGGAATATGTTTGCATAATGCTTTAGCAACGGATAATGCGTCGGATTTCTTTGAAGGCACCAATTTCCACCCATTTGTGGAATGAATCAATTAGCACCAAACAGTATTTATAAGAACCACTTGTGCTTAGTTCAATGAAATCCATGTGGACCACTTCAAAGGGGTGAGACCCCTGTGGAAATTTTCCTCTTTCTGGTCGCATATTACCCTGTGGATTGTGTTTACAGCATCTCAAACAACTCCGACAAAAGTTTTTTTTGCATATGAGTTGAAACCTCTGCTTAAATGGAATACCTTTCCTGCTATAAACACCATCCCTCCTGTTGATACATGTGACCTACCATTGCTTAACCGAGCCACCATAGGAAACATGTTTATCGGTAAACATGGTTTATTGTCTTTTTTATACAGCCCATCAACAAGCATAGCACCATCGGCCAGCCACAGATCTTTTTTGGATTTTGTGGTTAACACTTGCATATCCTTCAAAACTTGTGTGGGCACTAATTCACGTGTCTCTTGATTTACTAGAATGAAAACAGTCTGGGCAGCCTTTTTGGCGGCTGCATCTGCTCTGGCGTTACCTGTGCTAATCCTGTCTTTACCCCTTGTGTGCGCTGCACATTTGCATACAGCCACACTTTTTGGAAGGCGGATAGCTTTCAACAAGCCTCTCAATAAATCTGCATGTTCAACAGTCTTTCGTTCTGCGCATTTACACGCTTCAGTCAACTACGGCTTGCGTTAAATACGTTTGGTAATGAGCCATCACGACTGTGTAAGCTCTCAGTCCTACAGGAGTTGTCCATCGATGAGAAGGTTTCTTCAGCCGTCATCTTCAAATTTGTACAGATGACGGCTGAAGAAACCTTCTCATTAATGAGCCATCAGCAATAATTTCAACGTTGATGCTGTCAGGTAAAGGTGTGTCTTTCAAATCAGGTTGGAGAAATGTCATCATCTTTTTTTCCTAGACGTTCAACTTCTTTTTGGCAAAACTGTAGCATAGTCAAAGGAACGAAGAACAAAGCGATTGATACAGTCTTGTTTTCATCTTCAGTCGGTGAGACAAGTAAGATGTCGTCAGTGTACAAAAGAATTTGAGAAGTTACAGGATTTTTTTTCAGTCAGCAATACATGAAGACATTTCTTGTGAAAAAAATGTGTAACGACTGAGTCCCCCCAGTAGGGGAAGTGTGTGCTCCAGTCTGCTTTTTTTCTGAAAACACATCTGGTCTTCTATAAGCAGTAAGGGGGGTGAGAGTAAGAGTGGAGGACAGAGAGGGCAGTTGTGAGGAGGTGGTGGACCCCGCACACAGATCCCCCCCTGACCTCTGACTCCCAAGCTCAAATTCCCCAGCCCACAGCTCGCCCCTCCTCCTGCAGTGGTTAATTCTGTCAGTCTGTAATGGCATTTTAAGACTATGAGCTCCTTTGTCGTTTTAAAGCAGGAGGTACATTATTAGCGGCCATATTTGAAGACATAGCTTTTTCATTCTTTCCAGTCTGCTTAAATTTAACATATACAGAATCCTCATCAGCAGATTCAGAAATACAGCTGGAGTGTCTGAAAACATATCCAGAGCGTTCTCTAAATATCTTTTCACATCTACCCCACTTTTTTATATAATGAATTTCATACACCGGTGAATTGGAGCTTTTCTTTAAAAAATTGCACACATTTTTCAATTCACCACAGTACACTCAAGAAATCCCTCCTGTTAACTCTCTCCCAGAAAGGCACACACCCAGTGTTAATTCAAACACAAAGAACAAAGACACCCGCTGTGTTAGTCTCCAACCACGAGACGCACTCACATACACACACAATGAATGCATATGCACTCACATGCACACACACACACACTCACTAACGGCTCAAATGGCTCCTCGCCCCCACCTTACTTTGTCCAAGATCTTTGTGAGACAAAGAAACTTTTGTAGTTCACAATTTTAGCACAGATCAACCAAATTGAATGCATTAATATCACAGAGAATCCACGATCGATTGCAGCTGCATTTAAAAATAGCACATAACGTCTGTATCAAAATTAAAAACATCTTTCAATTTTCCAATTTCTTTGCCAGCCCTCGCACAGAACTAAATCCTAGTAAATCACCTCCTTGTGAAGAATTTTTCACTAGGAAATTCCAAATCTAAGTCGGTGTGCGGGAAAAACCAGACACTATCTCGATCTGTAGTAGTATCGATCAGTCGCGCGCATAGTCCATCATGCGCATTGGGCCCGCTTTATAGAAATCCGCCGTGATCAGAACCATCAGAAACAGACCCAGAATCAGAATCAGAATCAGATGATAATATCCAAAAAGTCGTGTTACCAGCCCTGGATGCGTGGATTAAACATTAATAGGATATAATCTGGCCAAAAGGGTAATACACAATACATTCAAACAATGGCTGCTGCGTGCTAGCGCTCACCCACCTTGTAAAAACTTCGTCGAACACAGCCGTGTATTCAGTCAGTCAGAATGCCGAGGAGCTCCATCGGGCCAGTACGAGCAGGTGCCACCTAGGATATGAAAATGTTCTTGTCTCTCGTGAGAAAACACGAGAAACAGGCTGTGCCGAAGGAAAAAACTCTTGGTCTCTCGTTCCCCAGTCAACAAGCAGGCATCTCCGAGAGGGAACGACCCCCCCCCCCCTCGTCTCTTGCAGAGAATTCACAAGCAGACGCCATCAGGAGCAGAAAGCTCCCGTCTCTCGTCAACTGAGGCACGCAGGCGGCACTCCTCAACCGCTCCGCACTCGACGTTTGACACGGGTTATCGGCACCAATTTATGTTGGGTTCTAATTCCTGTTTCTCTTCTGGTTCGGAGTTCAACGAAGTTTTATGATGAAATACCAGCGGGGACGATAGATGGTGAACAGAAAAAAACTACTTTATTCTCGTAAAACAAAAGGAGAACATATCTCGTCGGAGCGGTAAGCCAAGAACACAAAGCCCGCCTCCTCAAACTAGTTTAAAACCACACAGCAGTGATCTGTTGTCCAATCAGCTACAAACAAGTATTGGAAGTCACACAGCAGTGATCTGTCATCCAATCAGCTACGGACAAGTATTTGGAAGAACATTAGACTGATAGTTGATGCTTGTTACATTTTGCTTTCGCAACTATTCAACTAATAAGCTTCATAAATCCATGTAGCTAAACTAAACATGCAATAACATAATATGTACTAAGCTAAACATGGAATAACATGTGTTTACTAATCTAAGCATGAATTAACATAATATGTTTACTAATGTGCATAAGCATGCTATCAGTCTCTCTGTGTTGTCATGTTATTTGTTATTCAGTCAGAACAACAGTATTTAGTCAGATGACATCGAGGAGCTTGTTGCTGACGATAATGAGGTCCTTGCGGATTTGATTTGGTCCTCATACATAGGATTTGATTTGCCTTCAAAATGACAAGAAGAAGCAGGCCATTCAGGAGTTGATGTGCAGGCTTTTATTTAACAGTTCCATCCAGAAAAGGCTATGAGAATCATCAATGTGAAGAATGACAATGTGATGCCTCAGTTTCGTAAGATCTGACAAGTCAGAAAGAAACAGGTGTCATTTAAGAGCCATCAACGACCATCACAAATGTAATTAAAGTGACTTTAGTATACAGTGCAGTGTATTTCTTTCATTACAATACAATAGCACATTTATTATACATAGAATAAAGTATGTTGTGTGTAGTTTTAAGGATTATTTAGTTGAAAATTATATTTAATGGAGACCTGGGAATGGATTATTCTCATTTTAATGGTTTTCTATGGGGGGAAAAATGGGATACACACTTTTCGCATTACACACTCGGGGAACCAATTAAGTTCGTAAGCCTGTATTGTATTGTATGTTGTGCAAATGTAATTAAAACACAATGGCAATTTATACCACGTTGTTTTCAACTGACAGTACACATAACATGCCATTAGTTGCATTAGGTTTAGATGACCATTATTTTTCATAGGCTATATAAACTTGGTCTTTTTGTTTATTTCATTTTCATCCCAATTTTCAATCATTTGTATGACAATAAGCCTGAATGCCACTTAAAGTTGTAGTCAGCCAATCCTCCATAACACGTCTCCAGCTGGTCCAGACTCCTGCTTCTCACCTCATGACTAGTACTCGTAAGAGGGAGCATACAATGAGAAATGTGGCATCTCTTCACTGGCTCCATACATTTTAGAGTTCTTTTCAAGATCCTATTATTTGTCTCCCAATCTTTAAATGACCGCATCACGTTACTTCTCCGAGCTCATCCGCCCCTACATACCTACAGCAGACAATTTTAGAAGTACCAAGAACTAGAGGGAACTGAGCCTTTTTCGTTGCTGGTGCCTCTCTCTCTGACACTAAACATTCAGCAAGCACCCTTGCTGCCCATCTTAAAAACCTGCCACAAATCTCACTTGTGCTCTTTGGCATTTGACTCAGCATAACTCAGACTTGGTCACAGTTTTACAGACTGGTGGTTTCTCCTATTCATTTTCAAATGCATTCATGTTGTTGGATTGGATTGGATGTACCTTTATTCGTCTCACAGTGGACAAATTTACATTTCACAGCAGCAAAGTTATGAAAGGAAGAGGAAAGGAAAGAAAGAAGTAGAAGTAGAGTAAAAAAAAACAACAAAAACTAAATAACGAATAATATGGCAACACAAAGACAGAGAGTCATTCCTTCTTCAGCACTTCCTGTCCCCTCTTTATGACACGAAGCAGTTCTAGATAAAAGAGGAGAGTATCAAAGTGAACTTTTCAGCAGTGGACCAGGGATGTCATGGTGGAATGTGCACGTCTCCTACAAGCTAAATGTTGAAAGCAAACAATGCTACAGCTGCGTGTTTGCTTTCAACATTTAGCTTGTAGTCGACGTGCACGTTCCACCATGATGTCCCTGATCCACTGGTGGAAAGACGCTTTGATCCTCTCCTCTTTCATCTAGAACTGCTTCATGTCATCACAAAGTCCTGAAGAATGAATGACTCTCTGTGTCTTTGTTTTGTCATGTTGTCTTTGTGTTGTCATATTATTTGTTATTTAGGTTTTTTTTTGTTCTTTTGACTTCAAGATGGCGCCGCGAGAGTGGCTGCCTTTCCAGCAGCTTATGTATTTCTTTTTTCTACTTTCATTCCTTTCATCACTTTGCTGCTGTGAAATGTAAATTTCTCCACTGTGAGACTAATAAAGGCAAATCCAATCCAAACACGCAGGTGTAGTATCCATTGACGAAAAGAGATTGTCTCACATTTCCTGTCCCACATAAATCCGCTTCAATTCCAAGCCGCGACAGTTGCAAATACGCCTAAGCGCTGTGCGCTGACGCTCCTTTCTTCTTACCACGGGCTCCTCAAGCCATGCATCGATCCAGCTACAGACTGTCCAACAGCACGCCTTTTCCTCTGAACAAACCGGGGATGTGAAGATGCTGCCCATTACAGGCTCACAAAAAGCACATTGCCACATTAATTATGTTTATTTATACATAATTTTATTATTGTGAATTATACTAATGGGTTGGAAGTGATCGTTCTTCCCAGGTTCATAGCTTTTCAGGGTGTTGATGACAGAGGATGGTTAAATCAGCAGGAAGCCAGGTGTTGGACAGAATAAATTAGTTTAATCTTGTAGACAGCAGGGCATCATGGGGTGTCGGCCGAGGAGGAGGAGAAAGAAAGCAGAAGAGGAAGGAGAAAGAGGGACAAAAGACCACTGGAAGAGAATTTATAAGACGGATAACATAATAGGATGTGACAAAGGAAGGCAGGATATGACGCATCAGGAAGTCCAAAACGTAAACAAACAAAACCGAATTTTTGGTTTCAGTCCCTATTCTTACTTTATGACATTTGTTGAATGACCACTGAGGGTACCCACAGTTTGTGAGTGCTCTCCTGATATGTTTTGACTCCTTTTCTATACCTTCAATGCTAGTTGGTATTAGTTTAGCCCTATGCTGGAGGGTTCTGATAACTCCTAGTTTGTGTTGTAAAGGGTGGTTAGAGTCAAAAAGTAAGTATTGGTCAGTGTGCGTAGCCTTCCTAAATACTTATGTTTTTAGCGCTCTGTCCTCTTTTGTAATTACTTTACAATCCAAAAAGGCCAGTTGGTTCTCTTTAATGTCCTCACGAGTAAATTTAATGTTGATGTCCACCGAGTTGAGGTGATCTGTGAAGGATTGAATTTCTTGTTTTTCAATTATGACAAAAGTATCGTCCACATATCTAAACCAGTGTCTAGGTTTTGTCCCCGGGAAGGATGTGGGGGCCTTTTTCTCTATCTCTTCCGTGTATAGATTAGCCACTATGGATGAAACTAGTGAACCCATAGCACAATCATGAATTTGTTTGTTAAATTTCTCCCTAAATTGAAAATACGTAATATTAATTAATTGGCAGATGTGGTCCGGTTTAAGTTTGGTTCCCTCATGCAGAGAAACGTCTGCCAGCAGTCTCGTCCTCACCACTGAGACTGCTGCTGGGGTTGGGACAGATGTAAAGAGAGAAGTGGTGTGGTGTTCTCTACGTGATATTCTGTGTTACCAACCAACGGAGCTAATGTTGCGCTTTCCACTATGATAAGGGAGATACGGTGTTGTGGGATCCAGAAAAAAAAACACAAGACAAGCAGTGCGATACGTCTTGACTCAACAGTGGTTTACTTCGAATGCCCAGATGTAATGCAAACATATGCGCACAACAATTTCCTGTCCAACGATCTAAATCGGTCCGGCACGAAACACTAACCGAAGCAGGCGTTCCTTGTTTAAATAAACATTTTCGATATATATCATTTGTAAACCAATAGAACTACACGAATGTAACCAAAATATGAAACAAGATACTTTACAACCTGTCACATACTCCCCCTCAAAATAGATGTTGTCCCCAACATATGTACTAGTAAATACATAAATGCGCCGGACGACATGCCCAAAACAATTACGCACGGTATTATGAACTGCATCCAAATATGAACTATAATAATGAACAGTTTACAGACTGGAACTCTTTTCATACATTCTGTTTACATTATAACAATCAACAGTTCACACACTGGAACTCTTTTCATACATTCCGTTTTAATTATACACATCAGGGCTCATCGTGTCTTCTTGTTTCCATCTCACTGTGCTATCAAGCAGAAGTGTCGATTAACCATCTCTATAGTACTCCGTGGCATAATAGGGTGTGCACCATACATCCAAGGCATTGTCTGTTCACCATAACATGGTACTGTCCCTACATTGTAACAAGATGGCGTACCAAGGCTATCATACGTGAATACCTTGGGTCTCCTGTGTTCTCGTCGCGGCCGTTGATTTCCCCCAATATCAGGATTACTGGGGGGGTGGCTGGGGAAAAGGGGGACACACCGTCACAGGTAGATCATTTTCCGGACCAATGTTGCCCTCCTGAGGTTGGTCAACTTCTCTGTCCCCGGCAGTTCATTCCCCAGTTGATTGTCATCATGGTGGGTTGTCTCCACGAAGCTCACGTCCCGCAGTTCTGGTGAGTCTGGTCGGGTGCTCTGGCGATGCAACACTGGATAATACTCATCCTCCTCATCATCCTCTTCCAGATCCATTTCCGACATCTCGTTCGGTCGTTGCCGAGTGGACTTTTCCTTGGACTGGGGCTGCAGTGAAGTCTCTAATGGCAAATGATCACATGGCAGCAAGAGATTGCGGTGGAGTATCCTAGATCTGCCCTTCCCCCTCTCAGGTTTCAGCTCATAAACTGGAATATCTTTGCTGACTTGACGAACCACTGTATGAACAACATCCTCCCAGTGGTTTCTCAGTTTGCCTGAACCTCCGCGTGGCGTTAAGTTTCGAACTAGAACACGATCACTGGGCAGCAGGGTAGAATACTTTAGTTTACTGTCATATAGTCTCTTACTCCTGGCAGCAGCTTTGATGTTATTTTCTTGCGTGATCACATAAGCTTCCTCCATGCCCTGTTTCCACTTCTTCACATAGTCCTTCTGGTTGGTGTCACCCTGGTTAGAGTCTGGATTCAAACTAAACAACATATCAACTGGTAAACGTGGTGAACGTCCATAAAGTAAAAAGGTGAAAATCCTGTCACCTCACTTTTGGTACAGTTGTAAGCATAAACGAGTTTGTTTAGTGAGTCTTTCCAGTTACTCTTTTGTTTCTCTGTCAGTGTCTTTAACATCTGGATCAGTGTTCGATTAAATCGTTCAACCTGTCCATTTCCCTGTGGGTGGTAGGGGGTTGTCCTTGAACCCGCAATCCCACAATATTCCTTCAGTTGAGCAAAAAGTTGATTTTCAAATTAACCACCCTGATCATGGTGAATTCGAAGGGGGAACCCAAACTTTAAAGCATAGTCATTAAAGATTTTGTTTGCCGCTGTTTTGCCAGATTTGGACGTTGTAGCATAAACTTGAGCGAAACGTGTAAAATGGTCTACTAGCACAAGCACGTATTCAGAACCACCCTTACATTTGTCAAGATGCAAAAAGTCAACAGAGACAAGTTCAAAAGGCTGAGTAGTCACAATATTAGTGAGAGGGGCTCTGGTCTCACGGTTGGGCTTTTTGTGTTTTGGGCACACACACATTCTCAGTGCATAGTCCTCTATTTCTTTTTGCATAAAGGGCCAGTAAAAACGATCCCTTACAAGGGAAAGAGTCCTTTCCACACCATGGTGGCCCATTTCATCATGCAGCTCTTTTAACACTGTCATCTTGTGTTTTTCAGGAAGCAGTAGTTGGGTTCTGTTTGCCGTTTTTCTGTACAAAACACCTCTGTCATTAAAGTGTAGCTTGTCCCATTCCCTCACAAGACAAACAACTTGAGGACAATGCTTTCTTAGTTCAGTACCTAGCGCAGGGGTCGGGAACCTATGGCTCCGGAGCCATATATGGCTCTTTTGATGATTGCATATGGCTCGCCGATAAAACTAAAATATGTATTTACTTTTTCGTTTCATCATTTTTTTTCGCCGTTCATTTCCCGTTGGGGCTGCACTTGGCGGAAAGCGCAATTTTGATTGGATGACACTGACCTAGAATGTTGGTCTGTTGGTCAACTGCTTGTGCGGCAGCACTCACAGCATCATATGACATTTCTTTTGTACATCCTTCCATATATGTTACCATATCAAGGGGCATCCTAGATAAACTGTCTGCATCAACATTTTCCTTACCAGGACGATATTTAACAGTAAAATTTAAATCAGAAAGTTCTGCGACCCACCTGCACCCAGTTGCATTTAACTTAGCAGTCGACAGTACATAGGTGAGTGGATTATTATCACTAAACACAGTGAAGAATGGTGCATAGTACAAATAATCACGAAACTTGTCTGTGATCGCCCACCTAAGCGGCAAAAATTCCAACTTGCCCGAGTGTAAGTTATAATTCTTCTCAGCTGCAGTTAAAGTCCGAGAGCCATAGGCTATCACGCGAAGTTTGCCATTTTGTCTTTGGTACAACACAGCACCTAAACCCCGGTTAGAGGCATCTGTATGCAAAATGAAAGGATGCGCGAAGTCAGGAAAACCTAAAACTGGTGGTTGAACTAAACAGTCTATTAGCTGCTCTAACACTGACTGATGCTCATCACTCCACTCAATACGTGTGTTGGAAGACACACTGTTATGTCTCACTTTCCATTTTTTTCTTTGATGCTGCTGAGTCTCAACATTCAGAGGGGCTTTAAGCAAAGCATACAAGGGACTAGCGATACAAGAGAAATCTTTGATGTATTGCCTATAATAGCTTAATAGTCCCAAAATGGCTTGAAGCTCACCGACAGTGCCTGGCTGCTTGTTTTTCAGGGCACGCACTGCTGCTGTATCTGCCGGGTCCATTCTGCTCCCCTCAGCAGAGACAATCCTGCCGAGGTACCTCACTTCCGCCTTGAAAAAGTCACACTTTTGGGATTTGAGTTTTATTCTACTTACTCTGAGACGTCGCAACACTCGCCTGACGTCCTCAACGTGGTTGTCAAATGTCCCGCTGAAAACAAGAATGTCATCAAGATAGGGGACACATATTTCGTCGCGTAACCCCTCCAGACATTGTTCCATACACTGCTGGAACGCTGCTGGTGAATTCATGAGACCAAAAGGGATTCAAATCCATTCATAAAGGCCCCAAGGGGTCACAAACCCCTGGTGGTATGCTTTGCCTTGGTCCAACAGCGAGAAGATGGTGTTACCCCCAAGGCTGTCCACCACGTCCTGTACCCGTGGGATGGGGTGCCGGTCAGGGTGTGTTTTCCGATTCAGCTCTCTGTAGTCAATACATAAGCGCAGTGTACCATCTTTTTTCTGACACAGACGACAGGGGATGAGTAGGAGGAAGTGGACTTTTCCACCCACCCCTGCGCTATCAAGTCCTGTAAATAGTCTTTCACCTCTCTGTACAGTGGCTTTGGGACAGACATATATGTCTTTGAAACTGGCTCAGTGTCTTTTAACAAAATGTCCATTTGTAGGTTTTCCACACAACCCTATGTCGTAGTCCGATTTTGAAAATGATGCCGATTCCTCTCTCAACATCTGCTGAACGGTCTTTCTTTTATCTTCGTCCAGGTGAGAAAGGTCAATTGGGGGGTCCCACTGCTCACTGAAAGGGATAGTGGCGTCCTGGACACGGACCTCATTCACAACCGCTGAAGGAAGGTCTCTTTTAAATATGTTAGCTGGGTAGACAGACCCTACTGACTGCACTGTACCAATAATAGTCTTTACTGGAAACCTAATGTCATGGTTAGTAGGGTTCTGGACACTAACAACTATCCTAGGGATAGAACCTGCCTTTACTGAGACCAACGAGTCACAAAACTCGAGGCCATCTGGCCACTCTGGGTTTTCACTTGGCTCAAAAACCAATGTAACATCTTCCTTAAAGGGCTTAGCCTGTATTTTGCATGGAATAAGAAGTGAGCTATGCCTAGCTATAGTGAATCTCTCATTTGTTGTTTTTACACGGTACTCATGCGCTTGTCCCACACTAACTGCTTTTATGAAAGTGGCAGCTTCATTGCGCTTAAGGTGGGGAAAAGCTAGTCTAACCGATTGAAAGAGCTTTTCTGTATCCCCTGTTTGTCTCTCATTAGAGAGGCTATCTAACACAAGACACTCAATGACATTAAACCCTATGATTTTTAAATATTTGGCTACATTGTATGTAGAGGAGTCAATGCTACAACCAATGGGTCTGAGGGGGAACCCTTCTTTATGTATTTTTGGCAGGCCATAGATGCATGGCGTCGCCTCCCCTGTGTATAATCTAAAATACACCTGTTTGTCTATATGTTTTCCTTTCTCTAACTTTTGGAGACAGTCTATTATTTCTTTCTTGTATCTATTGGAATTGTGCCTTTTTAGTTGATCATCAGTGGAAGAATCACTGATTAACCTATTTATTTTGTCTTCATAATCCCATGTGTTGAGAAGGACTGTACACCTACTACCCTTGTCTGCTGGCAAAATAGTAATATTTTTATCTTTTTGTAGTTAACGCCTTTCTCTCTTCTAATGTTATGTTGGACGGAGGTGGTTTGGCACTTCTAAGAAGGGCTGATATTTTAATGCGCAGATCATCTGCCTACACAGAGGAAAGTTTGTTATTTTTAATAGCCGATTCAGTAGCTGTGATGTAGTCTATATTGTAGTCTATGTAGTAGGTATTGTTTTAGGAGTTACTGAGAAATTTAAACCTTTGGTTAGTACCGCCTTTTCTGTCTCTGAGAGATCTCTGACAAATTTTTGATCCAATTCGCCCTTGAAATCTGCTCATACCTAATCTTTCCCGTGTTTACAAGTACCTGTGGTTGTTTCTGTAAAAGTCATTTTTGAAATTTACCCTTTTGTCTCTCTTTGGTTTTGCTGTGGTGCCTCATGTATCCAGATTTGGTAAATTCGCACACTTCCTGATAGATTTTGTGGGTAAATTCAGTTTGTAATCGTTGATAATAAGATTCTATTTCTGACTGTTTTTTATCTCTATGTTCTTCTTCTTCTTTTCCTTTCGGCTTTTCCCTTCAAGGGGTCGCCACAGCAAATCAGTGTCCTCCATCTTTAGAGGTTTGATCCGCATGTTTGTTTTGGCCAAGCTTTTACGTCGGATGCCCTTCCTGACACAACCCTCTGTATTTATCCGGGCTTGGGACCGGCACAAAAGGACTTAAGTCCCTTTGTGGCTACAGAACAAGGCAGCAATACGTCTGTGTAAACTCTCAGTCGTACAGGAGTGGCCCATCGATGAAACTTCGTCAGCAAACTAAAGTCTTACTGGTAGTTTAGGTCATATATATATATATATATATATATATATATATATATATATATATATATATATATATATATATATATATATATATATATATATACATCCCTACTGCCAATACATGGCAGTGCCAGACTCTGCTATGATAGGTCTCTGCTCTCAGGTTGGGGGGAGCGGAGGACTACTCCCTGCAGCTCCACTGATAGTTCCTATTGTCCTGACTAACGACTGGCTGATGCCCCACTTCGACCAGTATCACCTCATCAGTATTACTAATCATATGTTGCCTAAGCAGGCTATTGTATGAAGGATCCAAATTGAACCTCACCCCACCAAACCGGTTTAATGAAGGATTTAGTTGTTTTATGAAGATCACCTCTTTTACTCCCCTTTCAAACCATCTATGTTCTTTCGCCAAGATTTTAACCTCATTGTCGTAAAATGAGTGGTCGCTAGCTTTTAGGTGCATATGTACTGCCGATTGAGGCCCACTAGTATTATCCCTGCGATGTTGCTAAAGTCTTTTTTTGAGAATTTGTTTAGTCTCCCCAATGTACTGCTCTTTACAATTTTCATTCTTACAGTGTATTGAATAAACTACATTACTATGTTTTTCATTTGGCAGCCTATCTTTTGGATGCACTAATTTTTGCCTTAAAGTGTTTATCGGTTTGAAATAAGTAGGCATTTTGTGTTGCCAAAGGACTCTGTAGTTTTTCAGAATCTCCTGCAATGTAAGGTACTGCTACTCCTCTCCTTTTTGTATGGTCAGAATTTTTGGTTTCATTCCCTATTCTTTCTTCCCGACATTTGTTAAATGATCACTGAGGGTACCCACAGTTTGTGAGTGCTCATCCGATGTTTTGGCTTCTTTTCTCTACCTTCAACGCTTGTTGGTATTAGTTTAACCCTATGCTGGAGGGTTCTGATAACTCCTAGTTTGTGTTGTAAAGGGTGGTTAGAATCTAAAAGTATTGGCCAGTCTGCGTAGCCTTCCTAAATACGTTTTTAGCGCTCTGTCCTATTTTATAATTACCGAGTTGAGGTGATCTGTGAAGGATTGAATTTCTTGTTTTTTAATTATGACAAAAGTATCGTCCACATATCTAAACCAGTGTCTAGGTTTTGTCCCCGGGAAGGATGTGAGGGCCTGTTTCTCCATCTCTTCCATGTACAGATTAGCCACTATGGGTGAAACTGGTGAGCCCATAAAACAACCATGAATTTGTTTATAAATTCCCTAAATTGAAAATATGTAGTATGAAGGCAAATTTCAAATAATTGGCAGATGTGGTCCAGTTTAAGTTTGGTTCTTTCATGCAGAGAAATGTCCACCAGAAGTCTCGTCCACACCACTGAGACTGCTGCTGGGGTTGGGACAAATGTAAAGAGAGAAGTCACATCGTAAGATGCCAATGTTTCCTCAGGTTGCAATAAGAGGTCTTTGATCTTCTCTACAAACCCTGTGGTGTTCTCTACGTGATATTCTGTGTTACCAACCAACGGAGCTAAGATAGTTTTTAAATATTTGGCTACATTGTATGTAGAGGAGTCAATGCTACCAACAATGGGTCTGATGGGGAACTCTTCTTTACGTATTTTGGCAGGCCATAGATAAATGGCGTGGCCTCCCCCGGTAAAGAGGAGAGGATCAAAGGATCATTTTCACCAGTGGATTAGAGACATCCTGGTGGAATGTGCACGTCTTCTTCTTCTTTTCCTTTCGGCTTTTCCCTTCAAGGGGTCGCCACAGCGAATCAGTGTCCTCCATCTTCAGAAGTTTGATTCTCATTTTTGTTTTGGCCAAGCCTTTACGTCGATGCCCTTCCTGACACAACCCTCTGTATTGATCCGGGCTTGGGACCGGCACATTAAGTCACTGGCTTGTGTCCCCTTGTGGCTACAGAACAAGCAACTCTTAATGATCTTAATAAAGATGAAGATGCTCAGGAAAAGGCTCCCAAACACAAAATGGCATTCAAGCAAAACAAAACTATACTCACCATTTGATGATAATGCTCTGAAGTTAAAATAAGTAAAATAACACAACACTGTATCGATGAGAAGGTTTCTTCAGCCGTCATCTGTACAAATTTGAAGGTTTCGGACGTTTCGCCTAGCAACCACTCATTTGACAACAATGAGGTTAAACTCTTAGCGAAAGAACATAGATGGGTTGAAAGGGGGGCAACAGAAGCGACTCTTATAAAACAACAAAATCCTTCATTAAACCGGTCTGGTGGGGTGAGGTTCAATTTGGATCACTCATACAATAGCCTGCTTAGGCAAAACAGGTTGGGCAACATTCGTAATGCTGATGAGGTGATACCGGTGGGAGTGGGGCAAATAGGCCAGTCGTTAGTCAGGAATGTAGGAACAATCAGTGGGGCCACAGGGAGTGGTCGTCTGCTCCCCCCAACCTGAGAGTAGGGACCTATCATAGCTGTGTCCGGCGCCGCCATGTCTGGACATTAGGGATATATAAATAGGGCCGATACGACCAGTCAGACTTTAGTTCGCTGACGAAGCCTCTTGGATAGGAGGCGAAACGTCCGAAACCTTCACATTTGTACAGATGACGGCTGAAGAAACCTTCTCATCGATGGACCACTCCTGTACGACTGAGAGCTTACACAGACATATAATAATAATAATAATAATAATAATTATATATATATATATATATATATATATATATATATATATATATATATATATATATATATATATATACAAAACTGTAGCATCCATTGATGAAAACAGATTGTCTCACAACGCCTGTCACACGTGAATCTGCTTTGAAGCCGCGACAGTTCTACATATGCATCGGCGCTCTGCGCTTACGCTCCTTTACTTTTATTCTCGTCGCGGGCTCCTCAAGCTATGCAGCCATCCAGCCGCACTGTCCAAAAGCACCGACCTTTCCACTGAACGAAGCAGGACTGTGAAGATGATGCCCATTACAGACTGTGATATCATGAGAGGCTAGCTCTCATCGGGACAGGACAAGAAGTGCAATGGACGACAGGTTTGGTTACAACCAAAAGGTTTTAATCAAGGGTTCCAGGGGGAATTCACAAGCAACAAAGGTTTGAATAGTGTCTCTTCCAATACCTATCAAAATAAAGTCTCTTCTGATACTTAAATCCAAATAAAGTCTCTTCTGATACTTAAATCCAAATAAAGTCTCTTCTGAGGTAAAACTGAAGACAGAGTTCTTTTACAAGAGTCTCTAGGCCTCGCCCCTCTTGACGTCCTCCTCACGTAGCCTAGCCACCTTAGCTAGGTTCAAATCCAGTGTCCAGTCGTGTGGTCCCAACTGGCAATGAGTTCCACGCAGCAATCAACTTCTTCACAGAGCACAGCAATCGAGCTTGTCTTTCCCCAAGCTCCACACTCAGAGGCTCTCTGCCTTAAGAGCCTCGCTTGCCAATCAAGCCGTGATCAGCCGCAGGTGTGTGGTTTGAATTGCTGCCTTCCACCAGCTGGGGCCAAGACTCTCTCTGGGTGGAGCCATCTTAGGGGGATGTATTTCCCCTCCAGGACACAGCCTCTCGTGACATCACACATCCCCCCCCCTTGAGACCGACGGCCTCGGCGGGGTGAAGGATGCGAAACAGGCCAGGAAGGCCTCCCTTCGGGAGAGGGCATCCGCATTGCCTTGGCGCTTGCCAGCCCTGTGGACAACAGAGAAGTTAAAGGCTTGCAGACTTAAGAACCACCTGGTTACTCTGCTGTTGGTCTCCTTGTTCCTGGCCATCCATTGGAGAGGAGCATGATCAGAGATCACTGTGAAACGACTTCCCAGGAGATAGAAGCGTAATGACTCCAAAGCCCATGTAATGGCAAGGCACTCCTTCTCCACTGTGGAATAGTTCTTTTCCATGGGCAACAGCTTCCTGCTAAGGTACAGAATGGGATGTTCCTCTCCTCCATGTACTTGCGAGAGTACAGCCCCCAGACCAACTTCTGATGCATCAGCTTGGACAATGAAGTCCTTGCTGAAGTCTGGTGCCGCCAGGATCGGGCTGGAACACAGCGGCTGTTTTAGATTGACGAAGGCCATTTCGGCCTCTGGGCTCCATTTCACCAATCGGGAGTGTTTTTTGGTCGTCAATTCTGTCATGGGGGCTGCTATAGTAGCAAAGTCAGCGATAAAGCGTCTATAGTAGCCAGCCATGCCTAAGAACGACCTCACCTGCTTCTTGGTAAGGGGTTGGGGCCAATCTTGTATAGCTGTATATCTTGTATAGTATTGCTTCTTGAGGCTTCACCAGCCCCCATCCTATAGTGTAGCCCAGGTAGTTGGTCTCGCCAAATGCCAACCTGCACTTTTTCGGGTTTGCTGTGAGACCTGCTTTTCTGAGGGAGTCAATCACAGCTTGCACTCGGGGTAAGTGACTGTCCCAGTCAGGACTCTGTATGACCACATCATCCAAATATGCTGCCGCGTACCTCTTGTGGGGGGTGAGAATCCGATCCATTAGGCGCTGAAACGTGGCAGGTGCTCCATGGAGACCAAACGGGAGCCGGGTGTACTGGTAGAGTCCCTCAGGTGTGGCGAAGGCTGTCTTCTCCTTTGATGCTGGGGTCAGGGGCACCTGTCAATAACCCTTTGTGAGGTCGAGAGTGGTGATAAAGCGTGCCTGTCCCAAGTAGTCAATAAGATCATCAACACGAGGCATCGGATACGCATCAAATTCAGACACCTCATTCAACTTCCGATAGTCATTGCAGAATCGTATTGACCCGTCTGGCTTGGGAACCAACACGATCAGGCTTGCCCAGGCACTTTGGGACTCCTCAATTACACCAAGTTCCAGCATCTTCCTTATCTCCTCCTGAATCGCGACCTTACGGGCCTCCGGCACACGGTAGGGACGCTGGTGTACTGTTTTTTCAGGTGTGGTGCGTATCTCATGTTGCACCACCTCTGTGTGCCCAGGTATGGAGGAGAAGACGTCTTGGTTACGCTCGACCAATTCGAGCATCAGCTGGCGTTGGTGTGGGGACAAACTTGGACCCATCTGGACTTCTCCTCTTGCCGGTTCCTTAGCTTTGCTGGGGGGGAGACAGCTGAACAGCGCCTCTCTGGCATGCCATTTCTTTAGGAGGTTAACGTGGTAAATCTGCTCAGGTTTCCTCTTACCAGGTTGCCTCACCTTGTAGTTTACCTCCACCGTGCGTTCGATAACCTCAAAGGGCCCCTGCCAGGATGCCAGGAATTTGCACTCCACCGTTGGCACCAAGACCAGCACTCTGTCCCCTGGCTTGAACTCTCGAGGCTGGGCAGGTCTATTGTAGGAGGCTTGTTGCTGTCGCTGGGCCGCTTCCATATGCTCTCGCACTATCGGATAAATGGCCTTCATCCTTTCCCTCATGTCCCCCACATGCTCGATGAGGGTACGTTGTCGGCACGGCTGCACTTCTCACGCCTCTTTGGCGATATCCAGCAGTCCCCGGGGTCTGTAAGAGTACAACAGTTCAAAGGGTGAAAAACCAGTAGAAGACTGTGGTACCTCCCTCACGGCAAACAGCAAATACGGCAGCAGTTGATCCCAGTTTCGGCCATCTTCTTTGATCACTTTCCTCATCATGGCCTTGAGGGTCTTGTTGAACCGTTCTACCAACCCATCCGTCTGTGGGTGGTAGATGGAGGTTCTCAGTTGCTTGACCTTGAGCAGGGCACATAGGTCCTTCATGACCTTGGACATAAAGGGGCTTCCTTGGTCTGTCAGTATCTCCTTTGGGATTCCCACCCGGCTGATGAGAGCAAATAGTTCCTTGGCAATCTGTCTAGTGGTAGCCTTTCTGAGGGGAACAGCCTCTGGAAACCGAGTGGCATAATCAACCATAACTAAAACATATTGGTGTGCCCTAGCACTTTTTGGTAGAGGTCCAACTATATCCAGCCCAAGCCTCTGAAAAGGGGTCTCAATGATGGGTAAGGGAATGAGCGAGTTTCTGTATGTGGACTTTGGCGCCACCTGTTGGCACTCCGGGCAAGAACGACAATAGTTCTCCACATTCTTGTGCACCCCTGGCCAGAAGAACCGTTGCAAGATTCTCTCTTTCGTCTTTTCTACCCCTAGGTGTCCCCCTAGCAGGTGTGTGTGTGCCAAGTCCAGGACTGTAGTTCGGTGTGGCTGTGGTACGAGAAGTTGTTCACGTACTTCACCATTTTGCTTCGTTACCTGGTATATTAACCCACGGTCAACAGCAAAATGGGGGTATGTGGGACTCGTCCTCTCCCCCAGTACTACACCCTCTAAGACTTGTACATTTTTCATGGCGTTGGCAAGGGTAGGATCCTGCAACTGGGCTGTACCATACCGGCCTGTTAGGGGAGGCAGCTTCTGGGTCCCTGGGTTCTCATCACCACTGGAAGCCGGGAGATTTTCTAAGACTGGAGTCTCCTCGGCTGTCTCTGGGCCAGACTCCATCTCTGGTGGTGCATTTGCTCTCCCTAGGAGAGCACAGGCTGGGGAGAGTGAGTCAGGGGGGTAGGCTTGAGCATTCACGACACGCATCTTACCCCTCCTCTTCCGAGGTAGTCGGGCCAGTCTTTCCTGGGTTTCTTTCCACAGCGGGTGAAAGGCCGGGCAGTCGCGTCCAATCAGGAAGGGGACAGGGAGAGAGTCAACCACGCCAGCTACTATGCGGATGATTCCCTTGGTTGTGGTCATGGTGAGTTCGGTGGTGTACTCTCTGGTACTCTCTGGTGACTCCGTGGACACAGGAGACTGGGAGGGTTTACTCTGGAGACAACCTGGTTGGATCCACCAGCGTTTGCCGCACCAAGGTGACCAGGCTTCCGGAGTCCAGCAGGGCTTCAACATCCTGTTGATTCACTGTCACTGGACAGGTGGGGGGTCTTGTTAGTGAGCTTTCACTACCCCCCAGGAGGGAGGCATAGTGAGCAGGGTGGGCACTGGAAGAGTCAGCGGTCGGCATGGACTCTTCCGTTGGTTTTCCACACTGCCGTGAGATGTGTCCCGTCTCTCCGCATCTGTAGCATCGCCTGGGCCCAGTGCCCCCGGGAATTTGTCACTGCCGGGGTGGGCTTCTGGTGCCGCCTGGAGCTATCTTGGCTGTGTTGGGGAGCTTGGGCGCCTTTGTGCGGGCCATTCCAGTCCTGGGTGGGGATGTGTTGCCGGTTTCCTTCCTGGTTGTTCGCAGCATCTCCGCTGTGGCCTGGTACTGTTCCACTGCTGCCACTGTTTGACAGGCAGTAGTCAGCGACTGCGAGCTGATGATCTTTTTTGCCTCATAGGGCAGGGCTCGTAAGTAGCGATCCACGACAATGGCCTCGACCACCTCAGCTGCCGTGCTCCTTTCCGGTTCCAGCCACTTCCGTGCGATGCGGGCCAATTCGTGCATCTGTGCCCGTGGAGGTTGGTCTGGCTGGAAAATCCAGGTGTGGAAGCGCTGTGCCATCCCGAACTTGGTGAGCCCATGTCTGCTGAGAATTTCAGCTTTTAGATAATCATAGTCGTCCGCTATGTCTGCGGTCAAGTCCAGGACAGCATTCAGCGATTCCCCTGTCAGGAAGGGTGCAAGCAATCCCACCCACTGCTGCTTGGGCCACTTTTCTCGAGTGGCTGTTGCTTCAAACGTATGCAGGTACGCCTCAATATCATCCGTCCCCCCCATCTTGGCTAAAAAATCACCCGCCTTCACCCGGGGCATGTTTTTGGCGGCCATTTGTTTTTGCAAGAGCAATTCCTCTGCCTTCAGTTCATTGGCTCTCTTTTGCTCCTCTAGGAGAGCCAAATTGGCCTGATATTGGGCTTCCTGACTTGCAAGCAGGGTTTTCAAAATGTCTTCCATTTTTGTAATTGAGGATATTTTCAATTTAGAAAAAACATAACACAAACCATCAATGTCCATGCACTTACTAACGCTTGTCCAGTGCCCGCATCCTCCACCATATGTGATATCATGAGAGGCTAGCTCTCATCGGGACAAGACAAGAAGTGCAATGGACGACAGGTTTGGTTACAACCAAAAGGTTTTAATCAAGGGTTCCAGGGGGAATTCACAAGCAACAAAGGATTGAATAGTGTCTCTTCCAATACCTATCAAAATAAAGTCTCTTCTGATACTTAAATCCAAATAAAGTCTCTTCTGATACTTAAATCCAAATAAAGTCTCTTCTGAGGTAAAACTGAAGACGGAGTTCTTTTACAAGAGTCTCTAGGCCTCACCCCTCTTGACGTCCTCCTCACGTAGCCTAGCCACCTTAGCTAGGTTCAAATCCAGTGTCCAGTCGTGTGGTCCCAACTGGCAATGAGTTCCACGCAGCAATCAACTTCTTCACAGAGCACAGCAATCGAGCTTGTCTTTCCCCAAGCTCCACACTCAGAGGCTCTCTGCCTTAAGAGCCTCGCTTGCCAATCAAGCCGTGATCAGCCGCAGGTGTGTAGTTTGAATTGCTGCCTTCCACCAGCTGGGGCCAAGACTCTCTCTGGGTGGAGCCATCTTAGGGGGATGTATTTCCCCTCCAGGACACAGCCTCTCGTGACATCACAAGACGCAAAAAAAAGCACAATCGACGCAAAGCTGTCCAGCGATGACAGTCAAATGGCATCGACATTCCTCCCATTCAAAAACATTACTGGCATATCTGTGCTGCCGAAAAGGCGCAACCGCTCAGCACAGTCTCCTCCTTGATGAATGTCGTGCCCAAACATGTTGACAAACAATCTGTATGTGTTCCACACTACGTACCACCACACGAAGTGACAAAAGAAAACACACAAAAAAGGAAGCCTCAGAGATTGAGATAGAAATAGGAAGAGCAAGGTAGAGAGGTAGAGAGATAGACAGCCAGACAGAGAGAGATACAGAAAGATAGAGAGCGATAGAGAGATAGAGAGATAAATAGAGAGAGAGCAGACTTTCAATGCTTTCATGGCTCTTTTGATCAAAAAGTTTTCCTGAACCCTGTTCTACAATGTAGAACGACAATGTAGAATCTACATTGTCCCTAAATACGATTCTTCTCATGAATGTTTTTTTGTCTGTGTGCCCATGCGATTGGCTAGGAACCAGTTCAGGGTGTACACCCCCTACTGCCCAAAGATAGGCTGGGATTTGTTCCACGGAACCACACACGACAGCTATTGAAAGGCGAAGCAGATGGGTGATTTCAAGAGTAGTTATCCAGCATTTTTGTGTGTTGTGATAATATAAGGCAATCATTTCACTTACACTTCAAAAATTGAGTGTGACAACCCTCGACTATTATTTTCTTGTTCTTACCTGTGGCCAGGTTCAGCCCTTGGACGAGAAAAGTGGGAGTGTAAAATATACACAGGTAATATCCTCCTTTGGTTCGGTCGACTGCTGTGCGAGAGTGAGATCAGAATCAGAATAGAATACCTTTATTCGTCCCGCAATGGGGAAATTTGCAGTCCACAGCAGCAATTGAAGAGGGATGGGGTTGGGGTGGGAGTGAAAGGATAGAAAACAAGATATTCTAAGCATTACAAAATAAACATGTCAACTGTATACTGTGCAAATGTAGATGTGCAAAAACCGTTCTATAAACAAGACTGTACATAGTGCAGAATCAAGAAATGCATTTAGATATATTGCAACAACCCATATTTACAAGTGTCCAGTTTTTTTTTTTTTTTTTTTTTCACATGTGATCATTGGGAATTGTGAAGCCTGACAGCAGTCGGTAGGAACGAGCGGCGGTACCTCTCCTTCTTGCAGCGCGGGTGTAATAGTCTCTGGCTAAAGGAGCTACCCAGAGCTGTCAGGATGGGCAGGAGGGGGTGGGAGGGGCTGTCCGTCATAGCTTTTAGTTTAGCTAGCGTCCGTCTGTTGCCCACCTCCTCTAGAGAGTCCAGCGAGCAGCCCACGACAGAACTGGCCCGCTTGACAAAGCGCTCCAGTCTTTTTCTGTCCCGGGTGGTGATGCTGCCTGACCAGCAGACAATGCCATAGTGGATGGCTGATGCCACCACAGAGTCATAGAAAGTCTTTAGGAGTGACCCCTGAACTCCAAAAGACCTCAGTTTCCTGAGGAGGAAGAGGCGACTCTGTCCCTTTTTGATTAGGGCATCCGTGTTTGTTGTCCAGTCCAGTTTATTGTTGAGAGTAACACCCAGGTACTTGTAGGAGGTCACCCTCTCAATGTCCGAACCCTGGATGTTCAATGGTGCAGGTGAGGATTGTTTCCTGCAGAAGTCCACCACCAGCTCCTTGGTTTTCCCGGTGTTGATCTGGAGGTGATTCTGCTGGCACCAGTCCACAAAGTCCTTTGTCAGTCCCCTGTACTCCCTATCGTTTCCCTCTGTAATGAGGCCGACAATAGCTGAGTTGTCAGAGAACTTCTGAAGGTGGCAGGTTGGGGTGTTGTAATTGAAGTCCGAGGTGTAGAGGGTGAAGAGGAATGGAGCCAGGACTGTTCCCTGTGGCGCTCCGGTGCTGCAGAGAAGCCTGCCCGACTCACAGTTCTTTACTCTCACGTACTGTGGCCTGTTTGTGAGGTAATCTGTAATCCAGGATGTGAGGTGATGGTCGACTCCGGCATGCTGCAGCTTGTCTCCCAGTAAACTTGGCTGGATGGTGTTGAAGGCACTGGAGAAATCGAAGAATGTGATCCTCACCGTGCTCCCAGCATTCTCCAGGTGCAGCAACGCCGTATGGAGGAGGTAGATGATGGCATCCTCCACACCGATGCTGGGCTGGTAGGCAAACTGTAGCGGGTCCAGCGATGAGCTTGCCAGCGGTCGCAGGTGGGCGAGGACGAGTCTCTCCAGCGTCTTCATCAGGTGAGACGTCAGCGCCACCGGTCTGTAGCTGTTGAGCTCTTTGGGGTTGGCAATCTTGGGCACTGGGACCAGGCATGACGTTTTCCACAGCTGTGGAACTCTGCCCAGCTTCAGGCTCAGGTTGAACAAGTGCTGGACAATGACACACAGCTGGTCGGAGCAGGTCTTGAGGAGTCGGGAACTGATATCATCCGGGCCTGCTGCCTTCCTCACCTGCATCCTCCTCAGTTGGTTCATCACCTGCGCAGTTGTGACAGACAGGCAGGAACCAGGAGGCAGAGTGGCGGCTGGGGGTGTGGCAACAGTTGGGAGGGCAGATGTTGGTTGTGGAAAGCTGGTCGTGAGAGGGGGCAGGGAGGGTAAGGCCACAGTGAGAGTTGGTGCAGGTGCAGCTACAGGTGAAGTTGACGGTGGGCCGGGGGCGACTGGCGTCTTGTCAAACCGAATGAAAAAGCGGTTGAGTTCATCTGCCCAGTCCTTGTCTTTTTCGTTCAATGTCACTGGGCTTTTGTGGCCTGAGATGTTTTTCAGGCCCTTCCAGACACCAGCGACATTGCTGGCTTGCAGCTGCTCCTCCATTTTCATCCTGTAGGCCTTCTTCCCCTCTCTGATCTTCCTCCTCAGTTGGATCTGCATGGCCTTCAGTTCCTCTCTGTTGCCCGACACAAAAGCCCTTTTCTTCTCCTTCAGGAGGACTTTTATGTCGGGATTAATCCATGGTTTGTTGTTGGCAAAACACCGCACAGTCCTGGTGGGTACGGTGTTTTGTTCACAAAAGTTAATGTAGTCTGTGATGGTGTTGGTGAGTGAGTCAATGTCTTCTCCATGAATCTCAGTAAAGAGCTCCCACCTGGTTGAATCAAAACAGTCCCGCAGAGCTTCTTCAGCTTCTGTGGACCATCTTTTGATCGTGCGGGTCACAGCTGGTTGCCTCTGGACAAGGGGTTTGTACACAGGCTGGAGATAAACCATATTGTGGTCTGCTCTTCCGAGAGGGGGGAGGGGGGAGGGTTTGTATGCATCCTTGGCGTTTGAATAAAATAGGTCCAATCTGTTATTGTCTCTGGTGGCACAAGTTACATACTGTGTGAATGTTGGGAGGTAGAATTTCAGGGAAATGTGATTGAAGTCCCCTGAGAAGATAAACAAGGCGTTGGGGGACTGGGTTTGGAGCTTGTTTACAACAGATATGAGGGCATCGGAGGCAGCGCCGCCATTTGCCGTAGGCGGAATGTACGTCGTCACGGCTATGACGTGTGAGAATTCCCGTGGCAGGTAATGCGGCCGGAGGCTAACGGCTAGCAGCTCGATGTCGCGAGTGCAAAGTTTTTCCTTCACCGTGATGTGCCCAGGGTTGCACCATTTGTCATTCACAAATACAGCAATCCCCCCTCCTTTCTGCTTACCGCTGCCTTCATTTCTGTCCGCTCGTACGAGTTGGAAGCCCTCCAACTCTGCGTGGGCGTCCGGAGTGATTGCCGAAAGCCATGTCTCCGTGACGAGTAGCAAGCTGGCTTCCCGGTACTCCTTCTGGTGCCGCGTTAGCGCCGCCAGCTCGTCCATTTTATTCGGGAGCGATCTCACATTCCCCATGATGACGGACGGGAGAACGTGTCGGTATTTCCTCGTTCTTTTGCGGCGATCTTTCCCGGCCCGACATCCTCGTTTCCTCCTCTTCAGTTCATCGGGGATGTCTGGTGCGGCGGCCGCTAGTCCGCTATTAGCCCGCCACGCTAGTAGCTGGTCTCGACTGTAAACAATGGGATTCCGCGTGCGCGTGGATTCCCCGTTCACAGGAGCGATGAAAAAGTAAAAAATAACGGCGATGAGCAAAAGAAAAGATGCCCATCTCCTCGCCGTAGGTTTATGGAACGAAATTAGGCAAAGCAAAAACGGAAAAGTAAAAAAGTAAAAAAGTAGACAAGAAAGGGAAAGAGCTGCTGTGGAGGCAGCCACACAGGGGGGCGCCATCTATATATGCTGGCTGACTGGCCAAAATGGTTGCATCCGTTGCCGGACTGCTAGCGCATTGCGGTGCCAATCGTAAAAAAAAAAAAAAAAAGGGGTTGGTGGTCGTGGTCGTAAGTCGAGCCAGTCCTAAGTCGGATGCTAACTGTATAAAAAAATAAGATCCAAAACGAGACTAAAATGTGAAAGAGAATGAAACAACCTCATTTATCTAAGTGTATATTCCTGACAAGCAAGACACGTTTTAAAGCAAACATTACAGATTTACCAAAGCCAACATCCACACGATCAAAACAACTCCAGTTCCTTGTCACATGTAGTAACAACTTTATTGAATGTGTGTTGATGTTTCAACCTATTTACACATACGTTTTCTTAGTAATAAAGTAAAAACACAAACAGAGAACTGCGGCCACATCGTTGACAGGATGTTGAAAGTGATGAATGAGGGAGTTATGTGAGGTCATGAAAATGAATTCATACTTCAAATCAGATGCACTCCCTCCTAGTTAACAAATAGAACTTTCAATAACTTTCAATAATAATAATTTAACAAACAAGAAAACCCCTGAAATTTACATTTGCACACAAGGACCCAATAATGTCTGTCTCATTGAAAATACATTTATTTTAATTTTGTATATTCTTTTCATCTGAAATGGCAGGCAAGGTCATTTGTAATTTTATAGATGGAAAAAAACCCTCGGAACTTCTGGGCATACATGCTTTTTGCTGAAAAGCGACAATGTGTGGCCCTTTATTCCCCTTTTTTAAACAAAGTCACATTTCGATTCAGTTTGCAATAAAAAGTTATATTAATTACTATTTAAACGGGAAGGTCGTCGTTTCAGTCCTGTGTCATTTCGTTTGACTTCACAGTTCTGAACTTAAAGCCTTGAATTCATCAAGAATTCATCATGTCTGACAATAAAAGAGCAAGGTGATGGTGATGATAAAAGGGGACAACAATCAAATTAAGGTTATTCAACTCAACTTAAGATTTATCTACATATAACCATCATTAATGTGATTGACACTCAATTAGGTGTGCAATTTAAGACTATTTTCACAATTAGATGTTTTCTGTATTAAATATTGAATATTGATAACTTGATTGAATTTTAAAAAAGCTTTAATTTCCATTCATGTATTAAAATTGCAGCAAATGCACAAATTAAGATTCAGCTAGTGCTTTGGTCTATAAAATATGCTCTCTTCCAAAGTACAAGCAAATGTTTCCAAAAGTATGATTTTGACAAAAAGTAACGTAGACAAATTCGCTCCCCCCTCATCCCCACCCAAAATTGTTTTTTGAATTGATCTTCATGAAAGGTTTTGCCCAAGCAAATTCCAACTGACGAAAGAAAATAAACGGAAAAATATTGAATATTGTGATTTGTGTTCGTTGATTATTTTGCACTTGCAATGATCCGTGTTGGATGGTTGTAGTTTCAGCCAGGGATGGCATTTGCATCTCTGGATTCAACCACCAATAACTGCATATTAGCCGATCACAATGTCTAACTCGCTCATGATGTCAGCGTTCACAGATTTTCTAGCTTATTGTAACAAGATTGAGTAGGGGTGTGTGGAGGGTTATGGGAAGTAACATCCTTTACCCAAAAGAAATGAATGATGTGAAAGGAAGTTAGGAACAATGTATATATAAACTTGTGTCATCTGAAACCACAGACCAGATTTTACCTCAGATTTGATTTTTCTTGTTTTCCGAAAGGTGATGTTCTCATAAAGTTCATTGATACAAAGCCAGGAGTTAACAAAATATTTTGAACGATAAAGGAAAGCGGTGACCAAAGACTCACATCGTGGTGCGGTAGACAAAAAACAACAACAACAAAAAACAAAAGTATGAAGAGTAAAAAAAAATGCAGCATCCAATTATAGCATAGCAGCAGTTTTTATTTTCATTGAAGTTTGGGGTGGGGAGGTGTTTTTGGCTGAACTGATTATACAACCAGTCGGACTGTTTCTCTGTTGTCTTCTGTGAAATATCCTTATCTACTCAAAAAAGAAGACATCCGTCAAAATTTCAACTGGTGCAAAATTCAACTGTTGCGTCCCAATTAAAGAGAGGGGTAGAAAGAGTTTGGTGAAAACAAACCCATTGGAACAAAAACTAAATGTGTACACTTTGGAGGACCAGAGTTATCAGGGAGTTCTCTAGCTCTGACATGGTCCACATCTGAAGAACCTGATAAAAGTCAGCCCGGTGTTTATGGTCAGGTGAGCAAGGTAACACCCGTTCATTGATTCACCCTGCCGACTCACTGCCCGGCAGGGTGATGTTGCCCAGGTGGAGCACAGGAAGCGGATGAGCCTCTGTGTTGAAGACCCAACTTTCCAGCGGCATTAGATCGTCCTTGGAAAAGAGCAGGTACAGATACCTGGCCGACATGGAGAAAAAAACGAGCGTGAGTGATGCTATATAACTGACAAGGCCAACAGTCTTTGCTGTTTTTCCTAATAAAATAATATGTGCATGGGTACAAAGGAGCTGCTTGTAAAGGTGCAGCCTATCATCGGATTTGTGAAAGGTATTTGCTCACATGTATGCCTAAAATCAGTAATACATGAATAATTTAGGAAACTGTTAACTGATTCTAACATGCTATCACTTTCACCCTCAAAACAAGCAGCAGAATACATATAGAACCCCTTTCTCGGAGACCTTTTTTCCTTGTATGCTGTCTATGTGAGAAAGGCATTGAGACAGAATGAGCACTTTTTTGCTTGCTTTGTGCTGTTGTTATTCCTTTTTGGGAAAATGCTCCTGGAAAACGTTTTAATGGCCCTGGGGTTAAATAATAGAGCACCACGTGTTGCTTTGACATGCACTCAATATTCTATGATCTTACTTGAGCGTCTCTGCCAAAAAGAAGCTCTGCTGCACATCATCATAGGTCGGGTTCGAAGAGTAGACATCCTTCACGCCTGAGAAGCCACCACTCACCCTGCAGTACTTGTCAATGGCCTGTAGGTGTTGGTAGAGAAGGCATTTGTGCTGTTAGAAAAACTAAATTGAATACTGTTTAATGGTACTTCTACTTTTGAAATTAATTGGTTTTGGATAGAGCTGTTAGTTTTACGCGTTATTAATTTAATTTAATTTAAATAAATGTGAACGGGTTTACATTTTTATCGCAAGATTAACGCCGCACCACATGACATGGGATAAGACGTTGCTCTAAAATAAACCGGAAACAAAACAATGAGTGCGCTACACAGTAGTGATGGGAATTCCAGTGCCTTTCAGAGAGCCGGATCTTTTGGCTTGGCTCACTAAAGAAATATAATAATTGAATAAAAATAACAGCATACCCCTCCATGAGTCGTCACCTTACCGTGGTGGAGGGGTTTGTGTGTCCCAATGATCCTAGGAGCTAGGTTGTCTGGGGCTTCATGCCCCTGGTAGGGTCACCCATGGCAAACAGGTCCTGGGTGAGGGACCAGACAAAGTACGACTCAGAAGACCCCATATGATGAAAAAGAGAAATGGATTCAGTTTTCCCTTGCCCGGACGCGGGTCACCGGGGCCTCTCTCTGGAGCCAGGCCTGGAGATGGGGCTCGTTGGCGAGCGCCTACACCCATGGGGCCCGGTCGGGCTCAGCCCGAAGAGGAAACGTGGGTCCCCCTTCTCAAGGGCTCACCACCCATGGGAGGGGCCAGAGGGGTCGGGTGCAATGTGAGCTGGGCAGCAGCCAAAGGCGGGGACCCTGGCGGTCCGACCCTCGACTACAGAAGCTAGCTCTGGGGACGTGGAATGTCACCTCTCTTACAGGGAAGGAGCCTGAGCTGGTGCACGAGGTTGAAAAGTTCCGACTAGACATAGTTGGGCTTGCCTCCACACACAGCCTGGGTTCCGGTACCAGCCCTCTCGAGAGGGGTTGGACTCTCTTCCACTCTGGAGTTGCCCACGGTGAGAGGCGTAGAGCAGGTGTCGGCATACTTATTGCCCCCCGACTCGCCGCCTGTACATTGGGATTCACCCCAGTAGACGAAAGGGTTGCTTCCCTCCGCCTTCAGGTGGGGGGACGGGTTCTGACTGTTGTCTGTGCATATGCACCAAACAGCAGTTCAGTGTACCCATCCTTTTTGGAGACCTTAGGGGGTGTGCTGGAGAGCGCTCCCCCTGGGGACTCCGTTGTTCTGCTGGGCGATTTCAATGCTCATGTGGGCAATGACAGTGGGACCTGGAAGGGCGTGATTGGGAAGAATGGCCCCCCCGATCAGAACAGGAGTGGTGTCTTGTTATTAGACTTCTGTGCTCAACACGGATTGTCTATAACAAACACTTTATTCAAACATAAGGGTATCCATATGTGCATGTGGCACCAGGACACCCTTGGTCGCAGTTCGATGATTGACTTTATAGTTGTATCATCGGATTTGCGGCCTCATGTTTTGGACACTCGAGTGAAGAGAGGGGTGGAGCTGTCAACTGATCACCACCTGGTGGTGAGTAGGCTCCGTTGGTGGGGGAAGATGCCAGTCCGACCTGGAAGACCCAAACGTGTTGTGAGGGTTTGTTGGGAACGTCTGGCAGAATCCCCTGTCAGAAGGAGTTTCAACTCCCACCTCCGGCAGAACTATACACATGTCCCGGGGGAGGTGGGGGACATTGAGTCCGAATGGACCATGTTCCGTACCTCCCTTGCTGAGGCGGCAAATCAGAGTTGCGGCCGTAAGGTGGTTGGTGCCTGTCGTGGAGCCAATCCCCGTACTCGCTGGTGGACACCAGTAGTAAGGGATGCCGTAAAGCTGAAGAAGGAGTCCTACCGGGCTTATATAGCCTGTGGGACTCCTGAGACAGCTGACACGTATCGACTAGCCAAGCGGAATGCAGCCTCGGTGGTCGCCGAGGCAAAAACACGGGCATGGGAAGAGTTCGGTGAGGCCATGGAAGCCGACTTCTGGACCGCTTCGAGGAAATTCTGGTCCACCATCCGGCGTCTCGGGAGGGGAAAGCAGTGCACCACTAACACTGTGTACAGTGAGGGTGGGGCGCTGCTGACTTCGACTCGAGACGTCGTGAACCGGTGGGCAGAGTACTTCGAAGACCTCCTCAACTCCACCAACACGCCTTCCTTGGAGGAAGCAGTGTCTGGGGACTCCGAGGTGGGCCCTCCGATCCTTGTGACTGAAGTCACCGAGGTGGTTAAAAAGCTCCTCGGTGTTCCGACCGGAGTTCCTAAAGGCTCTGGATGTTGTGGGGCTGTCCTGGCTGACACGCCTCTGCAACATTGTGTGGTCATCGGGGGGAGTGCCTCTGGATTGGCAGACCGGGGTGGTGGTCCCCCTTTTTAAAAAGGGGGACCGGAGGGTGTGTTCCAACTACAGAGGGATCACACTCCTCAGCCTCCCTGGAAAGGTCTATTCAGGGGTCCTAGAGGGGTGGGTCCGTCGGAAAGTCGAGCCTCAGATTGAGGAGGAACAGTGTGGTTTTCGTCCCAGCCGCGGCACAGTGGACCAGCTCTACACCCTTAGCAGGGTCCTCAAGGGCGCATGGGAATTCGCCCAACCACTCTACATGTGTTTTGTGGACTTGGAGAAAGCGTTTGACCGTGTCCCTCGTGGAGTTCTGTGGAGGGTACTTCGGGAGTATGGGGTACAGGAGCGGCTGATACGGGCCGTTCGGTCCCTATATGACCGATGTCAGAGTCTGGTTCGCATTGCCGGCAGTAAGTCGGAATCGTTTCCAGTGAGGGTTGGGCTCCGCCAAGGCTGCCCTTTGTCACTGATTCTGTTCATAACCTTTATGGACAGAATTTCTAGGCGCAGCCGAAGCGTTGAAGGTTTCCGTTTTGGTAGCCTCAGTATAGCATCTCTGCTTTTTGCAGATGATGTTGTACTGTTGGGGCCTTCAAGTGGAGCTCTCCAACTCTCGCTGGAGCGTTTCGCAGCCGAATGTGAAGCGGCTGGGATGAGAATCAGCACCTCCAAATCTGAGACAATGGTTCTCAGTCGGAAAAGGGTGGAGTGCCCTCTCTGGGTCGGGGAGGAGATTTTGCTTCAAGTGGAGGAGTTTAAGTATCTGGGTGTCTTGTTCACGAGTGAGGGTGAAAGGGATCGAGAGGTCGACAGGCGGATCGGTGCGGCGTCTGCCGTGATGCGGACTTTGTACCGATCTGTCGTGGTGAAGAAGGAGCTGAGCCAAAAAGCAAAGCTCTCAATCTACCGGTCGATCTACGTCCCAACCCTCATCTATGGTCACGAGCTATGGGTTGTGTCCGAAAGAACGAGATCCCGGATGCAAGCGGCCGAAATGAGCTTTCTCCGTCGGGTGTCCGGGCTCTCCCTTAGAGATAAGGTGAGAAGCTCGGTCATCCGGGAGGGGCTCAAAGTCGAGCCGCTTCTCCTCCACATCGAGAGGAGCCAGATGAGTGGCTCGGGCATCTGATTAGGATGCCCCCGGGACGTCTCCCTCGTGAGGTGTTCCGGGCATGCCCCACTGGCAGGAGACCCCGGGGACGACCGAGAACACGCTGGAGAGACTATGTCTCCCAAATGGCATGGGAACGCCTCGGGATCCGCCAGGACGAGCTGGAAGAAGTGGCTGGGGAGAGGGAAGTCTGGGCTTCCCTACTGAAGCTGCTGCCCCCGCGACCCGACCCCGGATAAGCGGCAGAAGATGGATGGATGGATGGATGGATAACAGCATAATGTGATAACATTTGTCCACTGTACCTGTCTACACTATCTCCACAGTGACCTGTCCAAATGGCTCCAAAACAGTGCATGCATCCTGCAGTACCTCCCATTCCTCTTTGCTCAGAGGATCAACAGGTGTATTGATAGCAGCCAAGGTAGAGATGACTGCATCCTTGGACTACAGGATCTGTTTTAGCATATGAATGGTGAAGTTCCACCTTGTAATACGCTCTTACTGTTGTTGGGTAGATTTGAGCTTCCGTGTGGCCGTTGTGCTTCTGTAGAAGAATCCACTATCCTCGATCCGTAAGCACCAAATCAGGCAGACATTTAAACAGCTTTTCCCCCCAAGCCATTAACTCTCTCAACAGTAACCCAAATATAACTGTATAGTGCCTCAAATTTTCTGTGATGATACAAATGCAGCGTGTTCTACCAGAGACAAATTCTTTGTGTGTTCTACATACTTATAAAGATTATTCTGATTCAGATTCTTCACTTTGTCTATAGTCATCACCTTCAGTCAAAGTCAAAGTCAGCTTTATTGTCAAATATGCGAATATGCATGACATACAGCATAGATGAAATTAATGTCCTCTCGGACCCAGCATACAAGGCACTTATAATGTGGCTAAAAAGACAGACAATTGACAACAGAAGATACATGTAATTGTGAGGTAGTGTCGTATGTAAAGTGAAGGTGTGACGTATGTAAAGCGAGGTAGTCTCATATGTAAAGTGACATAGTGTAGAAATGCAAAAAAAAAAAAAAAAAAAAAAAAAAAAGATTGAAGTGTGATGTGTGAAGGTGTGTGTGTGTGTGTGTGTGTGTGTGTGTGTGTGTGTGTGTGTGTGTGTGTGTGTGTGTGTGTGTGTGTGTGGTTTACCTTACAACTTCATGTATTTGTAGTGTACACACTCATGTTTCAGTCTAATGTTCAACGCCTTAAGTCACAGCCGATTGGCTCCCTTTGAAATGAGGTCATTCCCGCTAAGGTATAAATAACATATGTTGGGGGAAAAGGAGCCCCCTTCTTCACTGGTCCCTTTCTCTCTCTCTTGCTCGGCGCTCTGGTTGAATAATAAATATTCTTTTTTGTATAACACCTTACTTCCTGCTGATTGACTATTTAGACAACACAAATGAAGAACTGAACCTGAAGAAGAACAAGATTTAATCTGACAAGATTCAATCTAACAGTGGGAAGGGGGGGGGGGGGCAGGGCTGGGAGGGAGTGTCGTTTCCTGAATGCCTGGTGGCAGAAACTGTCCTCCAGTCTGCTGTTCTTGGCTCGGAAACTCCGCAGTCTCCTACCCGATGGCAGCAGGCTGAAGAGGCTGTGGGTGGTGTGGGTGGGATCGCCAGCGATCCTGATGGCTCTGCGGGTGATGCGGGTGTTATAAACGCCCTGAAAGGCGGGGGTCTTACGGCAGGACACGGTGCAGGCGCCGTACCACACTGTGATACAGCTGGTCAGGATGCTCTTGATGGTACCGCGGTAGAAGGAGGTCGTGATGGGGGTCGGGGCTCCAGATCTTCTGATCTTGCGGAGGAAGTACAGGCGCTGGTGGGATCTCTTGGCCAGTGATGCCATGTTGTGGCTCCAGGACAGATCTGCACTCCCAGGAACTTGGTGCTGCTCACTGCCTCCACTGCAGCACCGTCGCTGGTTAGTGGAGCATGCTGGTGTTGCACTCTCCTGAAGTCCACAACAATCTCCTTAGTCTTCTCCACATTCAGACGGAGATTGTTGTCCTTGCACCATGTGGCCAGGTGGCTGACCTTGTCCCTGTAGGCTGTCTCCTCATCGTTGTTGATGAGGCCCACCACAGTTGTGTCATTCGCAAACTTTATGAAGAGGGTGGAGCTGGAAGATGATGGTGAGCAGTTATGTTTGGGCAGAGTGAAAAGGAGGGGCCTCAGCACACACCCTGGGGGTGGGGGGGCTGTGTTCAGCGTGATGGTGCTGGAGGTGTTGTTTCCAACTCTGACTGCCTGTGGTCTCCCCGTCAGGAAGCCCAGCAGCCTGTTGCACAGGGAGGTGCTGATCCCCAGTTTGCTCAGTTTGTCGGTGAGCTGTTGGGGGATGATGGTGTTGAATGCTGATCTGAGTCGATGAACAGCATTCTGACATAGGAGTCTCTGGTCTCGAGGTAGGTGAGCGCTGTGTGGAGAGCAGTGGAGATGGCGTCATTGGTCGAACGATTGGGCCGATATGCAATCACCCAAGGACACTTTACAATAAAAACAATAAAACAAAGCACATAACAATAAAACAATAAAACAATAAGTAAAATGATACATAATAAAATAGCAGATAGAACTATACATTGAAAGCAATTTTAAACAAGTGGAGTCTTTTGTGCTGGAGTGCTGTTGTCTGCCTCGAAGCGGGCGAAGAAGTCGTTCAGCTGTTTCAGCAGAGTGGTGGAGTTCTCGCAGGTCTGTGGAGAAGGCTTGTAGTCTGTGATGGTCTGTATCCCACGCCACAGGTTCCAGGTGTCTCTGCTGTCACTGAAGTAGTTGGCGATCCTCCTGGAGTGCTGTCTGTTGGCCATCCTGATGCCACGTGACAGGTTGGCCCTGGCTGTCCTCAGGCCCAGCTCATCGCCAGCTCTGTAGGTAGCGTTCCGAGCCCTAAGGAGCCTGTGAGTTGGTGTACTCTTGGCGGTCTGTGGTGTTGTCGTAGGGGCCGCTTGCCTGAACATGTTCCAGTCGTTGTTGGAGAAGCAGTCTTTGAGTGCCTCTGACGACCCGTCAGGCCACACCCTTATCTGCTTCTTGACTGGTTTGACGACTTTGACAAGTGGCCTGTGTGCGGCATTAGCATGATAGTGGAGTGGTCTGAAGTTCCACGGTGGGGGGGGGGGGTAGGCTTTGTTAGCTCCTTTGTGTGTGGTGAAAACAGTGTCCAGAATGTTGTCACCTCTAGTTGGAAAGTTTACGTGTCCATGGACTTGTGGAAACATGCTTTTCAGGTTGGCCTGGTTGAAATCGCTAGCCAGGATAAGGAAACTCCTCCTCCTTCTCCTCATTGCTGCGTGTGTCTGCAATTCTCCCATCCCTCCTCTACCAAGGATCTTGACTAATTACGTGCGGCTTTAACCGAAGACTGGGGGCGGGGAATCGAGGAAAAAAAAGTTGGCTCCTATTTCCGGCTTATGGTTTGGAGCCGTCTCTTCGTTCATTTCAGAGACCGGCTCATTCACGAACGACACATCACTAGTTCACAGCTCCTTTATTAGGATATTTCACTAGAGCAACTGACTACAGGTAGAGTGAGACCTCAGCTTAGGAACAGTTTAGCTCACAAACTTTTCGCCTTACGAACATTAAATTCGCGAGAATATAATCTTGGCATACAAACTAGTTTTCGGCGGACGAACCAAACCACACATCGCCCTTTGAGTGCAGACGTGGTTTGCTATCAAGTGGAGTACTTTTGCTATTATGGGACCGAAAAAGACCCCATCACAGGATAGTGTGAAGCCGAAAAGGACACAAAAGAAAATTGCGGTCGAGCAGAAGAAGGAGGTCATCGAAAAACATGAACGAGGTGTGCATTTGTGTGATTTAGCGTCCCAGTACCAGTATGTGACTATTGCTACGTGTGGCTAAGGGTGTTTCTGTGTTGTCTAAGCAACAGTCTCAGGCAATAAAAGAGGTTGAAAAACTTTTGGATTCGGATTAACGAAAAGCAGCTAGCAGGGGGCCGTGTGAGTTAGGGTATTATCACTGAGAAAGCACGGCAACTTCACTCGGATATCATCAAGAGGCAACTACATCAACGCCGAACACAAAGGTAAATAAAACGACTTTATGATACAGCACAGTTTTCTTTAATTACAATACAATAGCACATTTATTATACAGTGGGGCCTTGGCTTACGAACTTAATTGGTTCCCAGACAGTGTGTAAGGCGAAAAGTGTGTATCCCATAGGAAACCATTAAAATGACAATAATCCGTTCCCAGGTCTCCAAAAAAATATAATTTTCTACTAATCAAGCCTCACAACTACACACAACATACCTTATTCTATGTATAATAAATGAGCTATTGTATTGTAATGAAAGAAATACACTGCACTGTATAATAAAGTCACTTTATTTACATTTGTGATGATCGTTGATGGCTCCTAATTGACACCTGTTGCTTTCTGACGAGGTCTGACAAAACTGAGGCATCACATTATCATTCATCATGTTGATGATTCTCAGAGCCACAGTCTTTTCTGGATGGAGCTGTTCAATCAAAGCCTGTACATCACAAATTCTTCATTGCTGCTTTCAAGGATCGAAGGGTAACATCATGCTAGGCCTTTTCTATCAGCTAAACACAATGATACTGTCACGTTCCGAGCGTGACAGGGATAGCTGACTTGTCAGAACGTTAATAAAAGTCGTTGGATCCCTAAGCAGGCGGCAGAGACGTATGTGCTGGCAGAGATTTTATTACAACAAAAGGCGCGATTCCGATGATTCCACAGACCCGGAATGACGCGACAAAAGAAGGCGGGGGCGATCTGGCCAGCCTATCAAGCTAGGCAAATAAAATGGCATGCGGGGGTGAAAAAACTCGCGATCCCGGAGAGCAACAAACTTACACGATCGTGGCTAACAACCACCTCGGGCGAAGCAAACTCTAGTGGTGGCAAGTCCAAGACACTGGCGAGGCATGAGGCATCGTAATCATGTCACTGGTGAGGTGACAGCGACTCGTTGAAATGTCCCAGTATCAGGGGATTGACAGCAGCTGGCGGAGGTTAGGAGTGGCGACCCTGCCCCCGCTGTCAACTCGCACATGACATGTTCGGTGTCATTAGTCACGTGAAAGCATAGAGTAAATAACGCCATTGTCGAGCAATGGTGGACTTAGCATATTGGCTCTTTATTTGTAGAATGGTCCTAGAAAGTTACTGTCAGCGAAGTGACACACAGTGTGGGAAATGTGTCAGGCTGAGATTCACATGAAAGCCACGGTGCGCACCCTTGACGCCACAAATGAACACCTCGTTCGTGTTTCTCAATTATCTCCTTCTTCTCATCGATTGTAATTTTGTTTTGTATCTTCTTTGGCTGAACACGAGCCTGTGGTAGGGTCTTTTTCGTTCCCATAACAGCAAAAGTATCGTTGAAGATGATCAACGTGTGCACTCATAGAAAGGAGGTGTGGAAAGGTAGGCCGGCTGGGGAGCTGTTCGGTCGTGTGCTTTGGTGTTTTTCCGCTGAAGATTACTCCGCCAGCCGTGGTGGGGGGGGGGGTGTATCACAAAAAGTAGTGCTTCATCCAAGGCTTAATTTTCATGAATTTAACGTTCGTAAACCGAAAAGTTCATAAGGCAAGGTGTTCGTAAACCGACTGTAACAACAAACTGTACATAAAATAAGGTATATTTTGTGTAGATTTAAGGCTTATTTAGAAGAAAATTATGTTTTCTGGGGACCTGGGAATGGATGCTTGAGAGACGTTCATGGACCGCCTCCGAAAGCGTAAATCAAAAAACCCACTGCCTGAACAATCTTTACTCTCCAATCTATCCGCCACTTGGAAATCCCAGCAAATTGCTTGGTTGTGCATGGTCTTGTAAAGTGCTTCTACGTAGAAATCACTTACTTTGTGATTTGTATAGACTTTGCTGGAAACGTCTAAAGTTAGAAAACAACCTTTGTAAATACCTGTTGTTAGGTTCGTTTAACAATCGAAAAATCAAGCAGGAATCGAAAGTAAGAACAAAAAGATTATTTAATCTTTGGGATAGCACATAATGTAATTGGCCTGCACCCACTGGTGCAGACTGGCTCTCGCAGATGGTGGAGGAGTGAATGCCCTAGCTGTTTGGGACAGCTTTTGTAAATATCGGCAGGATGTGATGGCATTGACCGGATGTATAATAAAAGTGGAGGTCCATGATAATAAAACAATGTCAAGAAAATAAAATAACATTTACAATGTCTTCGTATAGTGAATAGCCTTAACGCCTGTAAATATCTTGAATAAATATTGTATTTAGTCAAGGGAGGGTTAAGCGATTTTTGCTCGAACACGATTTCTTTACATTTGTCTTTCATTTCCCTCTTTTTGTTCACATTTTAAGGTATTTTTGTTTTGTTTGTTATGTTGGCCTTTACTCTCTCCGAAGCAAATAAAATGGCTCCTGATGTACCCAACTGGGGAGTGAGAAGACTGGGGGAGCACCCACGCATGTGTTCCGAGGCTTCCCCTGACTGGAACATAACATGGTGAAGAGAGAGGAAAAGAAAGACCTGCTGCTTCTTTCAGTGAAGCCAATCGACACCTCCACTCCTTCCGTAGTAAACAAAAATTATATATCAGAGATAGGCGGCCTGGTAGTTAAGTGGTTAACACGCCGACTTCACAGTTCAGAGGTTGTGAGTTCAAATCCCGCTCCAGCCTCCTGGTTTGCATGTTCTCCCGGTCCTCCGGTTTCCTCCCACATACCAAAAACATACATGGCAGGCTGATTGAGCACTCTAAATTGTCCTTAGGTGTGAGAGCAAATGGTTGTTTGTCTCTTTGTGCCCAGCAATTGACTGGCAACCAATTCAACCGAAGACGGCTGGGATAGGCTACAGCAAACCCTGCGACCCTCGTGAGGATAAAGCGGTCAGGAAGATGAAGGAATATACCAGAGAAAGGCATGCGATTGATAAGGCAAAAGTGCGACAAAACAAAAAGGAAAGTGCTGGGCGGGGCTGCAAATATGTGCAGTCAATCATCTCACGGGATAAATCAATGAGTGCGGTAATTGAAGAAGAAGAATTGAATTGAAAAAGAAGTCCAAGATGGCGCCCGAGTCGGCAGCCTCAGCAAGTGCTCTCATGAGCCTTGCTTTTTTTGGTGGTTTTTGTCTTGTTTTGTATTTTCTTTTTTTTCACTTTGTGTTGTTGTGCGTCGTGTGGAACGGATCCGGATTGTTTTTCAGCATTTTTGACCACGACATTCATCAAGGAGGAGACTGTGCTGAGCGGTTGCGCCTTTTCGGCAGCATGAATATGCCAGTACTGTTTTTGAATGGGAGGAATGTTGGTGCCATTTGACTGCCATCGCTGGACACCAAAGGGGCCATTGTGCTTTTTTGCACCTGTAATGGGCAGCATCTTCAGCGGAAAGGTCAGTGCTGTTGGACAGTCTGCGGCATGGCTTGAGGAACCCGCGATAAGAAGAAAGGAGCGTCAGCGCAGAGCGCCAATGCGTATGTGGAGCTGTTGCGGCTTGGAATTGAAGCAGATTTATGTGGAACAGGAGATGTGAGACAATCTCTTTTCTTCAATGGATGCTACAGCTGCGTGTTTGCTTTCAACATTTAGCTTGTAGTCGACGTGCACATTCCACCATGATGTCCCTGATCCACTGGTGGAAAGACGCTTTGATCCTCTCCTCTTTCATCTAGAACTGTTTCATGTCATCACAAAGAGGGTACAGCAAGTCCTGAAGAATGAATGTCTCTCTGTGTCTTTGTTTTGTCATATTGTCTCTATGCTGTCATATTATTTGTTATTTAGTTTTTTTTTTTGTTCTTTTGACTTCAAGACGGCGCCGCGATAGTGGCTGCCTTTCCAGCAGCTCATGTATTTTGTTTTTCTACTTTCCTTCCTTCATCACTATGCTGCTGTGAAATTTAATTTCTCCACTGTGAGACTAATAAAGGCATATCCAATCCAATCCAATTGTTAGATGTTGCATCAGTAACAAACCATTCAGACAAGCATGGACAAAACGTCAGAGTAATTTAGCGTTTTTCTGAATGATGAATGAAGCATGATATAATGAAGGATCACTGTTGTTCCCCCAATGTTTACTTGCAATTTTAGTTACAAGGAGAGTTGTAGTCTCGACAGTGCTGCGGTGCAGACATCTTTTTTTTCTTTTAATATAACTGCATTGAAATAATTCTGCCTCTCCTTTTGCCATTCGCAAAGAAGAGCTATCCACAAAAAAAAACAATAAATCCCTCAACTTACTTTGGTGGCAGAAGTGGTATGATATATTTGTGTGGTATTTTCAGAATTTGTTTGCGAAATTTTTTTTCTTACTCATTGACATCTTGCTAGCCACATAGAATTTTGCGCTGTCCAAAGCTTGCTTTGATTTTTTTTCTCCATAGCTTCTTTTTGATCTTATTTCCATTATTATTCAACCTTTTTGAGCTCATTATGTCAGATATTAAAACTCCCATTTGTCAACCTACTGAGATGGATCATTCTGCTCCTACGTATGTAATGTTACTCCAGCAGGAGGCCTCAAGGTTGATTCATCACCAGTTTTTAAACAAGAATGGGACGACTGCCTCAATCAGGCGGCCCACCAGTTCTCAGTTCTCCAACGGATTCACCTAAAGAGTTTTATTTTTCTCTTTATTTGTAAATAAGTTCGTTGCCAGATCTCCCAGGCAGGTGTCACGCAGATATTGATCGTGGGGGCGATTTGGGGCTGCTTCTTTTGAGAAAATTGCAACTGTTGCCCCCTCGTGGGAGGGAAATACATGACCTACAGTTCTGAAATTCACCCACAAGATAGACCAATATTTGATCTGCACTCTCGCGCAAAAAAAAGTGAAACTCGAATAAACTCGGTGATGGAGAATAATAATTTATCATGTTTAAAAGTGCCGTGCTTTGCTGACCAACTAAACAATGGGCCTACAGTCAAAGCGCAGATGGCCACAGTAAATCTGAGTGAAACAGACACGGCAAGGTGAACTGTCGTCTCCATCAAGATTCTAGAAGGTCCGGCCTTGCACAGAATTTAGGGCTTGAGATACTCCTTTTCCACCAAAGTTATTTACGGCTTAAACATCCTGCACAAGCGCCAGATTACAAATTTATCAGTTCTTGGAAAAGACAACCAATTAAAATGTCTTATGTTTTACTGCTTGCAGCTGTTGGTGCTCAGAACGCCCAGAGGCGTGGCATTATAATCAAGAAAACTGTGTTTTACTAATATATCACTGTAATTTGCATATACTCTCAATAAATAGCTTGGCAGAGGGGCGCACAATTCAGACGTATGTCATCTGATGACTGCGTCTCCTGCCGGCAGTGGGGACAATCTTTCTGGTTCTGAGTCTCTGTCCACGGTGTCTGACTGTCATATCTCTGACACTCGGGAATGGCGTTCTACGGCATATTTTCAATTCCCGAATAAATTCACGAATGGCAGCGAATGAGTTAATAACCATTAATATCGATTTTTCCAAGATGCCCCCCCCCCCCAGGGTTATGTGCTTTGTCACCTTCTCTTCATCCTCTTCATCCTCTACCTTCCCCCCCTCGGCCAAATCATTTGTCATCATGGTCTTCAGTTCCACTGCTACCTTGTTGACATCCAATTGTACATCTCCACCAAATCCTTTATGCAAACAACCCACTCCATCCTCTCTAACTGTCTTTCAGACATCAAACTCTGGATGCAAACACACTTTCTCACTCTTAACTGCACTAAATCTCAACTGCTAATAATCTGTCCTCGGTCACTCCCCCAAACAGCCTGCAACTTTCATCTCACTATTGACAAGTGAAACCTGCTCCCCTCCTCTCAGTTTCGTGACCTTGGTGTCCTTTTTGATAATAACCTCTATTGGGACCAACACATCACCCAAATCCCAAAAACTGCATTCTTCCACCTAAAAATATTTCTCTTCTCCGCCCTTCACTTTCTTTCAATGCCGCTCAAACCCTCTTCCAAACTTTCATCACCTCCTAACTTGACTACTGTAATAGCATCCTCTCCGATACAACATTGAAACTCTTGAATAAACTACAGTACATCCAGAATGACGCCGCCCGTCGACTCACCCACTCCAGATTCATGATCACATCACCCCCTGTCCTGAAATGCTGGCTCCTCGTTCCAGAGCATATTCAGTTTAAACTAATGGCAATTTAGTCTTAAATGAAAAAGGTTGGAATATCTCTGGGAGACAATGGCGAGAGTTTTGTTGGAAAACGCTTATAAGATTTTTCATCACCCCAGCCCAAAAGAAACATTACACAAAGTCATCAGCATGCTGGCAGCAATGAGGGTGCTTTGAAGCGAACCATTTTCACATATTTTGGGACTGTACATTCTTGGTACCATTTTGGCGGGAGGTGCATGAAATTTCACATTGTGTTTTTCAGATGGACATCCAATTTACATTTGAGTCCTAATACTTTGGTGCCATAACATCAGTAAATGTTTCTAATAATACCAAATATTTATTTCAGATTCTAAGTGTGGCTAGCAGAAAGGCAAGACCTGAAACACCTACCATCAAAGAATGGTTCAACATCATCTATGACATACAGTGATACCCCAGCTTACGAACTTAATTGGTTCCCAGAAAGTGTGTGCCAGGCGAAACGTTCATCTGCCAAACATTTATTTCCCATAAGAAACCATTATAAATGAGAATAATCCGTTCCCAGGTCCCCATAAAACATAATTTTTGACTAAATAAGTGTTAGAACTACACAAAATATAACTTATTTCCTGTATCATAAATGTGCTATTGTATTGTAATTAAAGAAATAAACTTTACTATATAATGAAGTAATTTTATTTACCTTTGTGATGGTCGTTGATGTAGTTGCCTCTTGATGATATCCGAGTGAAGTTGCCGTGCTTTCTCGGCGCTAATACCCTTACTCACAATGTCCCCTGCCAGCAGCTTTTCATTAATCCAAACCAACAGAAGTTTTTCAAACTCTTCTATTGCCTGAGACCGTTGCTTAGACAACACAGAAACACCCTTAGCCAGACGTAGCAATGGTCGACTTAGCATACTGGTACTGGGATGCCCAAACGCACACCCCGCTCGTGTTTTTTCGATGATCTCCTTCTTCTGATCGACCGGCTTAACACTAGCCTGTGGTAGGGTCTTTTTTGGTCCCATAATAGCAAAAGTACTCCACTCGATAACAAACCACGTCTGGACTCAAAGGGGGCGGAAAACTAGTCCGCCAGCCACCGTGGCGCTACATGGTTTGGTGTTCATCTGCCGAAAACGAGTTTGTATGGATTGGATTGGATTGGATATGCCTTTATTAGTCTCACAGTGGAGAAATTGCCAAGGCGAAACGTTTGTGAGCTAAAGCGTTTGTAAGATGAGGTATCAATCTATATAGAATGAGAAGATTACATTTGTTTCGAGATCGCAACAAGAAACTTTTCTGAAAAGATGGATGAAGTATCTCACACCAATACGAACACCTTTTGTTTTAAGCCACTCTCTTGACTTTGTCCTCTTTTAGCCTGCATTTAAACCCCCCATAACAGAAAACCTTATGGGCCAAATAATTGTACATATTTTTATTTTTTCTCCATTTTTTTTCTTTGTTCTAATTTTATTATATTATATTATAAAAAATGGTTACACAGTTGTATTATTGAGGACATTACTACTCCTTACATGTTTTATATTACTCACCTAGCTTTGGTTATTTTAAAATGGAACTACAGTGATACCTCAGCTCACGAACATAATTAGTTCCCAGAAAATGTGTGTAAGGCGAAAAGTTTGTCTTTCGAAAATTTATTTCCCATAATAAACCATTAAAATGAAAATAATCCGTTCCCAGGTCCCCATAAAACATGTTTCTCTTTGGTTAATTCATGGGCTCTGTACAACATTTACACAGTAGCAACTATCATTCCCATTCGTCATGGCATTCGTTTTTTAATGTATGAGGGGTACCTGTGCTGCTTCCCAGCCCCACTGCCGGTATTTGGGGTCATGGGTGAACCTCCACATGTACCAATAGGTTTCGATGACCTCCGGTCGCAGGATGTAATACTTCTCGTTCTGCCTCAGAGCTACTGCCTCCAAGCCATTATCAAACTTGAAGGCCTCTGGGCCTAGCTTGACCACTGGAAGGAAAACGTTGATCAACATTGATACTGATATGAATTGTCATCGTTAAGTTTCACTTTCTAACTGTCAGAAATCATGTGTAGTGGAACATGGCATACACATTGAAAGCAAAAAACTTACTTTGCAAAACAGAGCAAATATTTGCAATCAAAACACAGTGTCTTTAGATCATACCAACAATTTTTGGCATTTGTTTCAGGGTAATTTATCGGAGCAGAAATAAGAATGTCTTAAAGGACCACCGACGTCTCCGGACAAGTTGTGTCCATAATTTGTAAAATGTCTTCAAATGACTTCTACTGAACGTATTTTACAAAGATTCCATCGCATATAGCTATATTTTACGTTTTAAGACTCGCGCTGAATATTACGGAAGTCTTGTTTTTGAGTTGGTGACGAGTCCATACATTACGTCACTGAAGGAACGCCCCTGACCGAAAAAAAGGACACATTATAGCTGTCCTTCCATCATGTCAATGCTTTTTGCTGTACTTTGGTCTGAAAATGTCGTGTATGACCAAAAAGAGGCAGAAGAGGGAGACAAAGCTCCATGTAATGAATTAATCAGCCTGTAAAAATGGGCTGATTAATTCCTTAGACGGCATTGTCGCCATGTTCTGCCTTTTTTGGGTGCGATATTTCCCACCCCTGATGCCTCAAAATGACACAGAATAAATTATTTAATCGATTGCAAGAATGAATCATGAAACACTGGACGTGATGTTATTCTGTCCATTTGTGCCAATGGATGGTCCTCACATGAGATTAGCCTTGATGTTGAGAGTGGTGTGGGAGCTGTGCCTCAGGAATGGGAGGTTGTGAATTTGGGACACATCGTCAGTAGTGTGCCATCGTCAGTAGTGAGCGAGATATAGGGAGAGATAGAGAGAGAGATAGATAGAGAGAGATAGGTAGAGAGAGAGATAGGTAGAGAGCGAGATAGAGAGAGCGAGATAGAGATAGAGATAGAGATCAAGAGATAGAGATAGAAATAGAGATCGAGAGATAGAGATAGAAATAGAGATCGAGATAGAGATCGAGATAGAGATAGAGATAGAGATAGAGAGGTAGAGAGAGAGGTAGAGGTAGAGAGATAGAGGTAGAAAGATAGAGGTAGAGAGATAGAGGTAGAGATAGAGATCGAGAGAGAGATAGAGATATCGAGAGATAGAGAGAGAGGTAGATGTAGAGAGAGAGGTAGAGGTAGAGAGAGATAGAGGTAGAGATAGAGAGATAGAGAGGGTAGAGATAGAGAGGGTAGAGTAGAGGTAGAGGTAGAAGTAGAGGTAGAGGTAGAGGTAGAGGTAGAGATAGAGAGGTAGAGAGATAGAGGTAGGTAGAGATAGATAGAGATAGAGAGAGATAGAAAGAGAGATAGAGAGAGATAGAGATAGAGAGAGAGATAGAGAGATAGATAGAGAGAGATAGAGAGAGAGATAGA